>NC_063188.1:95598009-95905509 GCF_023159225.1 Perognathus longimembris pacificus
TCTGTACACACACACACACACACACACACACACACACAAGTTCTTACTCCTTTATAATGTAAACATTCAAACACAGACATCAGACCCTCCTGAACAGATTGTCTTCTGGCCACTATTCCGAGTAATCTTATATCACTTTACCCCAGGCACATTGCTATAGAACCAGTATGGATTTTAATACCTCTATTGTTATGAATTTAAAATAGAAAAGACTTTAGGGAGATAATTTTCTTGGCACACGTCTTTTTAAAGTTGTCCTGGAATGTTCAGACTTCTGTTTTACACTCTCAGTAAATTACTTCTAGCAATCCATCTCATTCAGGCCCATTCCATTGATGTCACCAATGTAGTCATGATAGTTGAATCAATAAACATTTGTTTATTTTGATGATGATGGCTTCGAGTTTGTTCTACCTTGAAAACATTAAAATGAAAGAGTCAATGAAACATGCTTTGCTTTTATTCTGTTATACAGCTTTAGAGTTGCTTGGGAAAGGAATGAATTTTGTTGTAGAATGAAATAATTAGTGTAGATCACTTTTTTATTCATTTGGCACTGCTGTGGAAAAGTGATGTATTGTTCATAGCCATTCAAGTACTTCTCAGTTTGTTGGAAATTCATAAAAATAATGATCTACTCATTAGCCTAGAATTCTAAAATGATAAATTAGATTTACTTTAAGTTATTAAAATTCTAAAACATATAAATATTGATTGACATGGAAAAACACTTGTGATGTATTTTTAAAAGAATACTGAAAGTTAGTTTGGGTTCCAACATGCAGTTTAAACCCATGTTTAATATTTTCCCTCTAGAAATTCCACATATATGTCAAAGAAATGGGAAAAGACTGAATGATATCATTTGGATATCAGAAACATTGAGATATTAACCATTTAACATTTCAATATAGGAAAACTATACACAAAAAATACAGCAGACAAGATTCTGTAAAGAGCCAATAGAGTATTTTAACTAATCAGTTTGGTAAATGAAGGAGTTCAGGAATAGGGTGCTTCATAAAGAATGGGTATTAGTCTCCAGTTTCCATGTAAAGAGACTATCCGTGTTTACTTCGCTCCTTTAAATGGTGGGAATGTTGCTTTAGAGAATGTGAGATGTTAATAATAGGCTTCCACAACACACCGAAACACACACACACACACACACACACACACACTCGTGTGCACCCTTGTGCTCACACACAACATACACACACACAGAAATTCTTGATAAACCATATTTTCTGTCTGTTAGCTATGTCCATATTTCTAAAGAATATTAGAACTCTGGACAAATGAAATCCTTCAAGTTTGAATTTGCTGAGCTTAGCAAGTTTTACCTATATTAGCAAAGAATAAATCTCAATCCCTAGAAGGTTTGGGGTAGTTTCCTTCAATATTTATTCATGAAGTACTGATATTAAGAACTAAGAAAACTGTCTGCATGAGACAAAGTCACAGTAGCTTCTCCTTTATTATGCTACCATTTGACTACAGACATCAAATTTCTTATAAAATTTACCTCATATAAAATTTATCTGATTTGAATGATGGCAAGGGAGAAAATGACTAAGTGAAAAGTTTAAACATTCCACTATATTGGTGAACATGGGTAAATATTTTCCTATGAGAAAGCAGATGAAACTTTGTTCAAAAACGTTTAAGAAATTGCGAATCATAAAATAAGCATATTTTAAGGTTGGGAATGTGGCTTAGTGGTAGAGTGCTTGCCTAGCATGCATGAAGATCGGAGTTTGATTCCTCAGCACCGCATAGACAGAAAAACCTGGAAGTGGTGCTGTGGCTCAAGCAGTAGAGTTCCAGCCTTTAGCCAAAACAAGCTCAGGGACAGTGCTCAGGCCCTGAGTTTAAGCCCCAGGCCTGGAAAAAAGAAACATATTTAATTTTACCTCTAAAATGGAATCAGAAAACCAAGATGATTATTGTCAAATAATTGACAAAGCCTCTTACCATACACCTTTTGAATAACACTTACAAATTTTACAAATCAGTACCTGGGTTACTGACTTAAAGAGAGACTTCTTAGAAAAAGTAGTAAATATGGCCAATAGGCACATGAAAAAGTGTTCTACATCTCTGGCCATAAAGGAGGTGCGAACTGAAAGAACACTGTGATTTTACCTCACTCCGGTTAGAATAGCCATTATCAAGAAAATTATCAATAGCAAATAGGGAGATGTGGCCAATAGGGAACTCTATTACACTGTTGGTGGGAATGTAAACTTGTTCAAACATTCTGGAAAGCAGTATGGAGGTTCTTCAAACAACTAAACACTTCCCTAAGACCCAGCAATCCCACTCCTGGGCATTTATCCAATAGACCACAAGCAAAGCCATACTGAACCCACCAGCACAATCATGCTGTCTGCAGCATTATTTACCATAGCCAAAATATGGAATCAGCCCAGATGCCCCACAATGGACAAATGGAACAACAAAATGCATATATGCACAATGGAATTATACTCATCCATCAGGAGGAATGGCATTGAACCCTACGTAAGGAAATGGAAAGACCTGGAGAGGATTATGTTAAGTGAGGTAATCCAGACCCAGAGAAACACAGGTTACATGTTTTCCCTCATTAGAGGGAGCTAGAATGTGCTTATAAATCTAGAAGCACCCAAGTAGGTACAAACGAGTGAAATGAAGTACAAGAGCATCAATGGAGAATGCAAATAGTATAATTCTTTAGAAAGAGTACATCAAAACTTGACAAAATGAGTACACGGAAATGGGTACTTGCAGGTGAGTAAAGAGGAGAGGCATAGAAACAGGAGAAATGAGTAGAATGCAGGCATGAATACAGTGTATACGCCACAGAAGTAAGAAAAATAAGGAAGGAGTGGGGTGGAAGCCGGTGAAGATATTGAAGGGATGACACAGAACAAGTTGCATTGTGTACATAATTTGCTTTGTTAAATGGCAAAAATTCAATATATAACCTAAAATTAAAGAAAAGTAAGGGAAGAGGTGGGGTGGGAGATATGGGTGAGAATGTTAAAAGGGATGGCATTCATCAAGAATCACTGTATTCATAAACTGCTTTGTTGAATGGCAACTCCTTTGTTCAATTACCTAAAGAACATGTGTGTGTGTGTGTGTGTACACGTGTGTGTGTATATATACATACATGCAAATCAGTAGACAGGTTGAAAATTAAAACCTAGTGTTGCAGTAATCCATGTAATTAATTTTAAAAGATTGACTTGAGATGTTTTCTCAGAAGTCAAAGGAAAATCTAATGAAATGAAGACACTAAGTGAAGAGATATGAAACTTAGGGGGCAGATCCACTAAATCCAATATACATAGTAAGGATGCTATAAAAGCACAAGCTGGCTGGTTGCTTGAAGTTCACATCTGTAATTAAGAGTTGTCAGGAGACAGAGATCTGAAGGGCTGAAGTTGGAAGCCATCAAAGGCAAAAAAGTCCAAAGGAATCTGTTTCCTAAATAATCAGCAAAAAGCCAGGCTGGAAGCATGGCTCAAATGGTAGAGTTCAAGAAAACTGATTAGGTTCTGAGATATAGACTTGGTATAGGATGAGGAAAAAGAAAACAAAAAGCCAAAGAAAACAAAAAAATAAGAGTTTCATGAGCATAAAAAAGAATTCTATATTAAGTAGAATAGACCTTCAGCAAATGAGAAAAAAAATAGCTACAGCTTTCTAAATCTTTCATAAAGTCGTCATGCTTTAAGCCAACAAATTTGTAACTCTTTGTTACAGAAGTAATAGGAAACTATTACAGAAAAAGAAGATAAAATGAGAAAACTCTAATCATAGTAAAATATTTAAAAATTAATGCTTTGAAAGATCAAGTAATAAGGTAACACAAGGAAAAATATAAATAGCTCATAAAACAGGTTGTTGATTAAAACTATTCAGTGTCAATGCTAAGTATATCCAAGGTAGATTACAAAATGACCATCAGGATTCGGAAAGACGATAGTCAGAAATAATTCATTTGATTTCTTTCAGACTTTTATTTCTATGAAGTAAGTGAGCATTCTTTTAAAAGATCTTTGATGCTGTTCTGCTTTTGCCCTAAAGTGCTTTATTAGAGGAACAGATTATGAGTAATATAAGAGGGAGAGATTATGAGTTTATGTCAATCTTTTAGGTAGGTAAGAAAACCTCAGCAAAAATATTGTGTAGGAGAAGAGGAAGAACTTTAAGTTGTGAGAGTGTTCAGCAGACAAGTGAATTTCTTCTAAGTAATTCACTACAAATGTACCTTCCTGATTGAAAAGCCAAGAGTTAACATTTGCTATGGCAGGAAGAAACCAGTGACACCTGGTTCTCCATCAGGTGCAACTTCTCAGGACCCCTTACCACCCCTACTGTGCCTTTTATTGTCAGTAAAACTCGACAGATTAAAAAATGCTAGAAGGTGTTAAGTAATGCACATCACAAAAAAGCATGTGGACTTTCTTAACTGGATAATTTTGTGGAGGAAAAGATAACTCTGTATCTCCTACTGAACAGCAATTTACAAAGGACAAAGAGTTTGAGTAAATATAAAGAAAGAGGCTTCTTTCACAATTATAAATTGGCCATCTACAGTGACTAAAATCTAAGAAGCTCCCTCCAAGGATTTCTTGATGGTGTTGAACAAACTTTACATGATAAGAAGAGACATACTTGTGCACAGAATTAGTTTGAGCATTGCTATCTGGCACTATAGAATGTGTAATATAGGGGATATTTGTAGATTCTATTTTCTAAGTCAAGAGCTATGGAAGATTTTCATGTGTAATGGTTCAGCAGCGACCAATATTGTTTCAATTAAAACCATCCTAAATCTGAAGACAAATAGTGTAAGAGAATGGCATATAAGAATTGGGAGAAAAATGAGGGAGGAGGTAACAAATTTGGTAAGAAAAGTACTCACTGCCTTACATATGAAACTGTAACCTTTCTGTACATCACTTTGACAATAAATACATTAATTAATAAAAAAGAATGTATACTTTCCTGAGACATCTGTATCTCTTTCTCTTTCATTGTTCATAGTTCCCTCTAATTTCATTGTGATTCTCTTTCTTGCAAACTTGCAGAGCCTGCTCATCCAAGGTATCAAATTTTTTCCATGTGTTCCACACCAAAACTTTCCTTCGGGAAAAAAAATGGCTTATAATTTTTTTTGCTTGGGGGTGGGGGTTCAGTCATGCAGCTTGAATTCAGGGTCTGAGCTCTGTCCCAGAGCTTTTATGCTCAAGGCTAACTCTTGGAGCCGCAGCTCCAGTTCTGGTTTTCTCATGGTTAATTAGAGATGAGAATCTCAGAGACATTCCTGCCTGGGCCAGCTTCCAACTGGGATCCTCAGATCTGAACCTCTGGAGTAGCTAGGATTACAGGTGAGAGCCAGTGCCCAGCTTATAATTTTTCATATGTTCCAACCTTTTTCTGTTTTGACAAGTTCCTATTATCTATTATGTTTATGTCAATTTTCAACTTCTTAGTAATTGTGATAGTAGTTATATATTTTCTAACTCTGTGATAAATTCTTAAGATATTAACAGCAAGATAGTTCATCCACATGTACAGTACATACTTTGCGTTTTGACCCACACATAAAATTAAGCACTTATTGTATATGGTCTTGTTTTGCCCTCTATTTTTTTCTTCATGTTAGGTCTGTCTTGTGAAAAGAGCAGAAGCTCACTGAAAATATTCACATGTGTATTTCTTCTAGAATTTAACTAATATATCACTTCTCAGAGTGAGGTTTCTGGAACCATGGAAGAAGCATCATCTGATACTAAAGGAAGCATGGTGCCCCACATCCATATTGTCCTACCAATTCATACACTGCAGTCCTAACCTATAGTGGGCATACATTTGCATATAGTTCTTTTTAAAAGGTAGTTAAGGTTAAGTGTGGTTATGAAGGTTGAATTCTAGTGGAACTGCTCTCCTCACAATACGAGAAACAAATACTCTCCTTGGACATCTTAAAAGCAGAGGTCATTGACCACACAGGCAGGTGGCATCCCATTATAAACCAATAGAAAAGGCATCAGAATGAAGTTTGCTTCACTGGACTTTGGACTTCTCAATCTCCAGACTAGGGAGAAATATATTTATGATGTTTATGCCACCCAATCTGTGAGATTTTGTTATGGCAATCAACCCAAGAAGACTAAAACACTTGGGAATTTGTAAGAATGCCAAGTGTCAGGTTTCACTTTAGACATATAAATCAGAAGCTCTGGAGTTAACTCAGCCAGAGCATGAGAACAAGTCCACCAAAGAATTGTGATGCATTAAAATTGTGAAAACCACTAACCTGACACCTTGCTGAATACTCTGACACACACACACACACACACACACACACACACACACGTATATATATATATATATCAAAAGATTTGAGTAATGAACTTGATTAGAAATGCCCTGATTAGAAATTGATTAGAACTGATTAGAAATGTGTTTTATAGGCCTGAATTGTATACACTTTAACATTACAAATTTCTAAGCCAATTTAAGAAAGCAAGTCAACTATATATTAACGACCACACAACAGAGAAATGGTTTTAAATACTCCTTAATTTTTACATCAAAACCTCATTTAGACATGTAAAACTATGTCCTTGGAACTTTCAGGGTTTTTTGGTTTTGTTTTTTCTTTATTGTCAAAGTGAAGTACAAAGGGGTTTTCTTTCAGTTTTGTCACCACTCATTCGCATGTCTTGGTATTCTTCATTTGTCCCCTCTACTTTTATATTGTGAAAATGCCTGCAAGAGATCAGGATAATTCATTTCCCAAATAAATACCTTCTGGTTTTGGTCTTCACATCCAATATTTAAAAGGCTTGAAGACTCTTTGAAGGGTCCTTGTAAGTATAAAGTAAAGGTTTCAAAGGAAATCAGAACTAGTTAGTAAGAAAATCTGCACCCTATTGATAGTGGCACATTTGTTCTGAGGGCTTGGTAATATGTGAAATTGAAGAATGCCATTAGAGTTACTGGCTTGAAACACATCCAGCATTGCTTTGTTAAAGTGTTCTGTATTGCAGGAAGAATACATTTTTAATAGCCAGACATTTGGCCATCTTCCCTGCATAACTATGACATTAAACATTATGAAAAAGACAATGTAAACATGGACAATTATGTACAATTTAGAAGAAAGAATTTGCCATTTGGCCTCCTTTAGCAATATCTTCTGCTAATTATAGAACACAAAAGTTGCATTTTCTCAATTTGTCATTGAGTGAAAGGAACTCAAGCAAAATGCAATCCTCCCAAACATTCAAAAATTTGTAATTAAAGAGCTGTCAGCTGAACAATTGAGTTTATTTCGGATGCAAGTCATTTACCTTCAAATGCCTTCACCATGGTATAAGGGGAAGGAGGCTAACAATCAAGTATTCCTGTGCAAGTGGGAGTACAAAATATACTAACTATGTACCCCAACTCAAAGGTTAAGAGTCCACGAGTAACTTTGGATAAAAACGGTGCCACAAAGCTCATGGAACTCAAAAACATTTCTAAATGTGAAGGTTTCCATTTATTCTTTAACACACTCTTGAAATATTTTCTAGTGTATTGTGACCTCAATTTCAATTAAAAACAACTCAGCACATTTCAATAGAATGTGACTATTTGTTGGCAACAGCCACAACTTGTTTTCCTTTGTAACTTATAACAGGTACTACAGGACTTGGCGCATAGCTACTTATAAATATTTATTGAATGAGTTTGATTTAATAGAGACATAAATTCATGTTTTAAATTGCTATAACTTGGGTGAGAAATGCTTGTTTCCTAGACTTGCAAAGACTACATTTTATTGAGAAAGGGCACATAATTAAATCAACACAATGGATTTCAAAGGGATTTCCATTACAAGAAAACTCTGACATGTTTTATTGAATTCTCAAAGCAGTCAATCATATTATACTCCTCATTAGTGCTATCAATGGTGAATCAAAATTTCAGAGTGATGTGATAGAGTTCATGTGTGTATGTGTATGTATGCATCCATTTTTTTTTCTTGAGAAGACCATTGTATTTAAATTTGCTTTATGATGTAGAAGGTAGCTATTCTGCTGAAGATCGTCCTCTGGATTACAATGCATTTAAAACTGTTTATTGGATTTAATTTTATTCTAACTGATAATTTAAAAATACATGTTTAAAGAAGGAATAATTTTTACAGATTTGGGTACAAATTGTTCTTTAAAAAGAACTTTTAGGTCTTAATTTATATTTCATATAGATTCATTTTGTTAATATTATATTTCTTTTTTTATGATGTTGGTTTGACAGTTTGAATTTCATAATGTTCACGTTGAAAACTGTATGTTCTCTGGAAAGAAATGACCTTACAAAATAAAAATGTTTTAACAAATGATGAGAATTTTACAATAAGATCTTCTATGAGACAAATGAAATAACAGGGCCCCGAGTCATATACACTGTTGATGATTAGATACATTAGCATCACCACCAAAGAAGTCAGTACAGAGACTCTTTAAAATATGTGAAAGCCATGTTCATTGCAGCACTATATACAATGGCCAAGTTACACAAACAGCCCAGATGCCTACAACAGAAGAATGGGTCAAAAATGTGATATATACATATATAAATAAATGTACATATGATGCTATATACAATATATAACTATAGATATGCTTTATATAACAGAACTTTATTCAGCCATTGGGGAGAATTCAAATGTCCTTTTTAGGGAAATGGATGATTCTGGAAAAATTCATCCTGAGCAAAACAAGCCAGGCCCTGAAATACAAAGGGCCTTTGTACTTTTTCCTCATATGTGAATCTTAAATCCTACATACAACCTCCATGTAAACACACACAGGAGCATATGTGTATGTACAAGATCACATTGACTAAACTATATGCAGGAATTAAACACCATGGTTTAATCCCTTTCAACAGTTAACAGACAAAATGAATATCAGGAAGTTGAAATACGTTTTGACTAGGTGGGAGTGAGTGGATGAATGGAAAATGGAATATTGGAAAAAACAATATAGTTCCAAGTACATGTATGAAAAAAAGTGGGAAATTTGATGTGACAAGTAGAAGAAGGGGACAGGTAAGAGGAAGGAGAATGATGGAAAGGTTGACTCTGATCAAAACACACTGCACATATAAATAACTGTTAAATTTTAATCCCTTTATACAAGTATATGAAGATTTTGTATACAAATTAAAATATAAATTAACAAAACAAAGCAGGTCTGAAGGCTGTGTATATATGTATATTCAAGTATAGGAGTTGTAAAAGAATCATGTTTCTATCATTTCTGTTGTTCAGTTGTGCCTTTCTATAGCACAAAAGTTTGTATAAAATGACAGTGGAAGATTGGTGAGGGACAGAAACATAGGCAGGACTTTTAATTTCAAGATTGACAAAGATATGGTCCCTAAATTAATGGCAATCCATTAATCTCATTTGGTGCTGACTCTTTTTTTTCAAATTTTTATTATCAATCTGATGTACAGAGAGGTTACAGTTTCATACGTTAGGCATTGGATACGTTACTTGTACTGTTTGTTACCTCGTCCCTCATACCCCTCTCCCTCCTCCCCCTTTCCCTTTCCCCCCATGAGGTGTTCAGTTCACTTAGACCAAACAGTTTTGCAAGTATTGCTTTTGTCGTTGTTTTTCTTTTTTTACCCTGTGTCTCTCAATTTTGGTATTCCCTTTCAATTTCCCAGTTCTAATACCAGTATACATGGTTTCCAATATACTCAGATAAGATTACAGAGATAGTGTAGGTACAACCACAGGAAGGTGATATAAGAACATCATCAATAATAGAAGCTACAGATACACATGGGACATTGAAAGTAGTTACAACTGTGATATAACAATCATTTCCATAACATGGAGTTCATTTCACTTAGCATCATCTTATGTGTTCATAAGGGTATAGATATTGGGCTCTTTTAATGACCACTTTCTTCCCTTGCTACAAGTCACCAGCCCTTTCAGTTTCCAGCTTCTACATTCATTATTATGTTCATCTTTCTATTATAAACATGATACATATTAAAACATAATACATGAGAAAATATAAAGTTTCCTTGAAATTTTTGTAAATTCTTCATTTATAGTAAAGTAATGAAGTTACACTGGAAGTTGTTTTATTGATTGATCAGTTGGTTTTTAGAGACAGTCTTATTATATAGTGTAGACTATCTTAGAACTTGATATACAGCTTATGCTGGCCCTAAATTCTATGACCTTCTGTTTCCATCTCCAAAGAATACCACCATGTCTAGTACAATATGTTAAGAAAACACTCTAAGTGTATTGAAAGAATTCTACAATTTTATAGTACATTACTTAATTGATAAGAAGAACCTATTGATAAGTGTAACAATATGAACAAACATCAATAATCATTTGCATCAATCATTGAGTGAAAGAAAGTACATGCAAAAATATATTGATTGTCCAATTCCCCTTTTCCAAAATGTTGTGAAAAGAACAATTTATAGAAATTGATAGTTGTACAAAAAGTTAATCTATGGTGACTGTTGCAGGTGGGAATGGAGATAAATATTAAATGGGAATGGGGGCACATTTGGTACAATGGAAATGTACTGGAATATGACTCAGTGTACATAGATGAATGTGCATAAAAGAGATAAAATTTCTAGCACTTATAGTATACCTCAATACAACTATAAAAATATTGAAGACCATTTTTAACAGCTATATGTTTAGTGACTATGGGTTTTACTGTTTCTTTAAGACCAGTAGCTTGAATAATGTCAAAGGTCAAAGCAGTGCAGAAATTTTAAAGGGACTTTGGAGGTTTTAGTTATTTCATATTTGTGTAGAATTTATATTTCTGAATGATGAGTCCTATTAGGGAATGATAATCATAGCCTGTATTGTAGTCTCAATCACTTTGGGATACAAAACCTTTTATCCATTTAATGTTCTTTCTGTAAGCCCTTGTCTGGAGAGTTCTCACAACTTTTGTGAGAATTGGAACTAATGAATACAGTTACATCTTATTCTTTCTCTTTAAGAGATAATACCTTTTCTGAGAAAGAACAAATTGCAATACAAATGCCCTCATTAATTCCTACAACAAGATGGGGTTGTTCAATGAAAAATAAAAGTGCATCATTTAAAACCAGATATACAGTCATTTACTGACCAAATTTGGTTACTTCTAAGATTGAAAGGGAGGTTACTTCTAAGAATTTTAATAATGCATTTATATTACCCTAATACCTGTAAGTTTTACTAGAAATGGTAATGTAGCTTTCAGATAGGCAGATGAAAAGTATTCCATTTCAAAGAAAGTTGTAATTATAAATGCACTGAGCTTTATGTGTGGCCACTTGTTTTACCTTAAAAAATATGTTACCTAATTTTTCTTTTCTCAGTAGTGTTTTACTACATAGTCTCAAATTTAGGAGAAAAAAGGATTTTAAAAATATCAACAATTTCAAGGAAAATGTGAGTGTGCTTGGTAAAGAAAACCATTGAATAAAATTGTCTATCACATTCTTGGCTATCGAGATACCCTCCTACAAGCACAGATTTTCTGTTGTTTATAAAAGTTGTATATGACTAAAATTAGATTTGGTGGTGAGCTTTAAATTATCATCCAAGATAGGTCTTTTTTTTTTTTTTTACTACATATCACTTTGTATATTCTAGAATTTTACTTATAAAAGTACTACATATATTTATATAGTACTTCTGTGTAAAAGAAGTAGCAGTTTATTTTAATGTTTCATGAACAATTATCAGTCACTTAGCTGTACTTATGAGACAGGAAAACAGTAGACAGATTTAAACGGAAAGACTGGTAAGACAGACTGGTAAGTACCAACAATGTATGTCCCAAAAAACATTCCTGTAGACCCTATTACCTATTAGTTAATAAGGCAGGGTAGGAAATGGATTTTGATCATGGGGAGATGTCAATATTCTTATACAGTGTGAGTTAATATCATTCTAGACTGATAGTATTTGAACATAAAAAGAGACATGGCCAGGCTCTGGTAGCTCACTTCTATAATCCGAAATACTCCGGAAGCTAAGATCCTGACTATCTTAGTTCAAAGCCAGCCTAGACATAAAATCTAAGCAACCTTTATCTCCAATTAGCCAGTAAAAAGCTGGAACTGGAGGTGTAGCTTCAGTTGTAAAGCCTAGTCATAACAGAAAAAGCTGAGCAAGAATATGTGGCCCCGATTTCAAGCTCCAGTACAGGAAAACACACACACACACACACACACACATACACACAGAGAGAGAGAAAGAGAGAGAGAGAGAGAAAGAAAGAGAAAGAGAGAGAGAAAAGAGAGAGAGAAGAGAGAGAGAGAGAGAGAGAGAGAGAGAGAGAGAGAGAGAGAGAGAGAGAGAGAGAGAGAGAGAGAGACAAAGGAAGCCAAAAGCAGTTAAGTAATGAATACAGTCTCCTAGGTGGGAATGCTTACATGTCACTATAGAAAAAAACAAGGTAAACCAGGAGGAAGGAGAAAGGGTAGATGAATATGTATCATATTTTCTCTGCTATATGAAAAAGCCTTTTCTTTATTTATATTCATTACTTTTTACTCCAGCCCTACCACATTTGAGACTCATGGCATTAAATCACAGCTTTTTGTTATATCTAACTTTTGAATACCCAGTGTCTCTCATCATTTACAAGACTTAATCAGAAATTAGCACATGAATGATACAGACTAACAGTTGGTCTTCTTTAACTGGTTTGCACAGCATCTTTAAATATTGCATTTTGAGTTTATATGGAAAAAAAAAGATTTAAAAGCTACAGCCAGGGTTTCTGTTTAGACCGGAAGAATGCCTCATCACAGAATCTCTCTAAAAATCCCAAGAGAGAAATCTAGCACAAGCACACACAGAGGCTGGCAGCATGGAGTACATGTCTGTAATCCCAGCAATGAAGAAACCATAGGTATAACGATTGTGGTTGAAGGTTTCTATGGGAAAAAATATAGAGACCGTATCTGAAAATTAACTGAAACAAGCTGGCTGCTGATGGTTCAGGCCAGCAATACTAGATACTGTGGAGGCTGTGATCTAGGGATCACAGTTCGAAGCCAGCAGGGAGGAAAGACTGTAAAACTCTTATCTCCAATTAACCATCCGAAAACCAGAAGTGGTGCTGTGGCTCAAAGTGATAAAGCTCTAGGCTAGAGCAAAAGAAGCTCAGGGACAGCACCCAGGCCATGAGCTCCATCCTCATGACCTACAAGAAAAGAAAAAGCTGAAGCAAAAGAGTTGTGGTATGGGGGCTGGGAATATGGCCTAGTGGCAAGAATGCTTGCCTCCTATACATGAGGCCCTGGGTTTGATTCCTCAGCACCACATATACAGAAAATGGCCAGAAGTGGCGCTGTGGCTCAAGTGGCAGAGTGCTAGCCTTGAGCAAAAAAGAAACCAGGGACAGTGCTCAGACCCTGAGTTCACAGCCTAGGACTGGCCAAAAAAAAAAAAAAAAAAAAAAAAAAAGAAAGTTGTGGCATGGCTCAAGTAAGAGAGAGGCAGAAAGATAAAGATTCAGAAGCCTGATGGAGACCCTTCTTCATTAAGACTAAAAGACAAACATAGCAGTACTGATGTAGACAATGTCTTTGAGACCTTTGCAAAGAACACTGCTTAAGGTGAAGTGGGCAAAAGACCCATGCAGATGCCAGAAGAACCTGAGACTCGCCCAAAGGGATATAAAATGGAGCTATAACAGACTAAGGATTTCCAGGTCCCACTTCTCTCTTTCTTGCTTGGAGAAGTTTGTACCCTCTCTCCCTCCTCCTCCTCCTCTTTACTCTTTTCACCCTCTTCCCCTACCCCTCTTCTCCCCCTTCCTCTTGCTCTCATCTTCCTCCCTTCCTCCCTTCCCTGTCCCCTTCCTGATTTATCTCTTGCTCTCCATCTCTTTTACTCCTCCTCGTCGCCTCCTTCACTTCCTCCTACTTTTCTTTCTACCCCTTCTTCTTCCACCTTTCTTCCTTTCTCTTCCACCTTCTTTCTTCCTTCTCTTCCTTTCTTCCTTGACTTCTTCCTCATTCTCTCCTCTTTTTCCTCTTCTTTCTGTTCCTCTTCCTCTTTCTTTTTTCTCCTCCTCCAGGCCTCCTTGTCCTCCTCCTCCATCTTGCTTCCTCATCCTTGTCCAAGAAGCAGGAGGACAGTAACTCATATGGCATAAGACTCCAAGCCAGGAGTCCTAGTTGGGAGCTTATGCCAACCTGTCAGTAGTAAGATGACATTCTCCCCTTTCCTAGTTTCTTATTCTCACCTTTAAACAAACTTTTCCTCTACTCCCACTCTTCCTCCCTCATAATTCTTTATTTGGTGGTGAAAAGGAAAGGCCCAAGCCCCTAGATAATATCACAAGTAGTAGAATATTTGCCTAGCAAGCATGAGTCCCAGAGTTTAAACATCAGTACTCCAACCTTTCAGAAAAAACAGTTAAAATGCCTATGGGCAGTATTGAATTCAAAGTAGGGACATAAAAGGTAAAATCAACCAAGATAATGATTTACTTAGATTAAAATAGTGAGAATATATACAGGAGAGCAATTTCTCAAAAAAGTCAGAAAACTTGAAGTTTTATAAAACAGGGAGTTATTGAGGAAAGGTGAATCATAATCTCAAACACAGGTTGTTCCTTTTTATATAACCACTTCTGAGAACACAATAGGGTCATCGGGCTTCTTAATTACTATTGTCCCTCGAGATAAAGCTCAACATCATTTGGGAATATTCCAACGAAGAAAACCAAAGTAGGGGACAAAAAAGAAACATTCTGTATCAGTTCTGAGAGGCATAATTTTTACTTCATTTTACTCCAGTTCTAAGAAGCTACCCAAATTGAAACATTCTGAAAATTACCAAAATCCCAAATTTGGAAATGAAGCAAGTAGGTGAGTACTCTTAGTTTCTCCTCCTTTCTCTTCTGATTATTTATAGTAGAAAAATATTCAGCGATTTTAGAAGCCATGGTTGATAAATCAAATGTAAAATTTATATATCTTGCTTATATTAAAAATAGTATACAGATCAATGTGGGAGCACCATTATTTTCATGTTTTTGATGATAAGTTGATCAAAATAATCTTAACAGAAACATGGATAAAATATATGCAATGACTCCATTCTTTCAATATTTTCCATGATCTATTTCTTAAGTTTAAAAGACTCTTTTCGGATATAGTATCTTCTGAAGAGAAATGTTATGTGATGTAACAAAGGTTTACTTGATTTTCTGTTTGATTTAGTTGTTTTTTTAACTGTATTTTTTGTCTTTTCTTTTTTGGTACTGGGGATCAAAGCCAGGACGTTGCACTTGCTAGGCAAGTACTTTGCCACTGAGCTACATCCCAGCCCAATTTTCCCTTTAATTTAAATTAGATCAATTTTATTTTATTTAAAATCAATATGGTAAACAATTCATTATGTTAATATAACTAACACATTACTGAACTATTGATCATTTTCACTAGTTTACTCTTTCTCAATTGATATTTTTCCAGTTTTATTTACATTTAAATGGAAAAACTGAAAATGGTATCAATGTGCCAGTTAAGATTATTACACTGTTTTGTAAAACCAGTGTAGTGATGTTGATTTGTAAGAACAAATATATTTGAGGAATTTTAAAATACTTGAAAACTGACAGAAAAATATCTGAGGACACCATTACTAAAATCTAGGTATTGATATGGAATATATGTTATTTGTGGTATATATAATGTTCAAAATTTAGTATATGAATATGAATAAGGTTTATTTCATATATGCCTGATAAGTCAACTCCTTTATATTTCACATTGAAATCTTGCCCTCTTTTTGTTATTACCAACAATAATAGAGGTCATTTTAGTTCAGTAATAATGCAGATAAACTTGAGTAAAAGGTACATTAACACAAAGATACTTACCAAGTCTATCTGATGCCATCCTTTTACCCTAGTTGGTTAAGAAATGCTTAAGAACTTTAAAAGTAAATCTAAATAGAAGTCTACAGAGCACTATGATTTGTATGCATCTCAACAAACACAGGTTGAAAACAATCTCTAATCCAACAGTATTAAAAAGTAGAACCTTGAAAATGTACTTAGGTCATGAAGGTTCTGCCCTCATAAATGAATGAATGCTTTATCTCAGGAGTGGGTTTGTCACTGCGGGAATAGATTCCATACTGAAAGATAAGTTTGACTCCCTTCCTTTTCTTTCTCACCTAGTAGAAACTTCTGCCTGGTTATGACATAACAAAAAGGCCCTCACTGTCTGTCTGTTCCTTGGTTTGGGGCTTCCCACTTTCCAGAACCTCGAGCCAAGAAAACTCTACGATTTATTAGAAATTATCTGGTCCTGTTATAGCAGCACAAATCAACAAAGTCCTATCCATTATATAAAGCAAGACTAGACATCTAAAAGGAGACAAATAGTTTACCAATTCTCTCTCTCTCTCTCTCTCTCTCTCTCTCTCTCTCTCTCTCTCTCTCTCTCTCTCTCTCTTTCTTTCTTTCTTTCTTTCTCCTTCACCTCTCTTTCCACCACTGGATTCTATGAGAATACATCATCAGTGATCCCGTATTCTAGCAAAAGAAAACTGAAAGTGAATAACAGTGTTGTGATGTCTATTCCAATACAGTAAATATGTATTTAGTACTAGCACTGGGCCATCTACTAAGTAGAAAGTGAGTATGACCGTCCTTTCCTATGAGTATGTGGTTTTTCTCAAGGATAAAACAGGGTGTTCTAAATCTCTTCTCAAAATTACTTGGTAATATTTTACGTATATATACTTTTTAATGTAAATGACACAAATTTTATTCTATTTGTTACACAAACAAATATGTCTATAGATATACATAAATTTTTCTTATTCCACAAATTGTAGTACAAAATACAGAAATACAAATTTAAAAAGAATCAGCTTAGTTTCTTTTCTATAGCCTCACTTAATTTCTAACATAATGCCTCCACTTGATTTCTCTTAATCCCTACTAACACATCAAGGTCAGCCCCCACCAATACCTAATATATTGATTTGACTCTTTCATAACTTTTAGGGAATAATTTTGAGAAAAGATATCATGTTTTAAATTGTTTCAATTGTGACCTTGGACTTTCTCTTGCTGTCTCAGAGCCTTTTATTTTCATTTGTAGAATGATGTAAAGCAGTACCATCAGGTTTGAGTTTGTGTGTATGTGTATTTCTATAAAATCACACACACATCAAAATACATCTATATATGCAAGTAGGCAATTTGTGATTGGGGTGAACAGTCTGAACTTCTGGCATCCTGCCCCCTTGAGCTCCAAGAAGTAAATTCTTTTTATCAAGCTTTGATTCTTGATTTCAGTCAACAAGGTGCTATATCCTGAGAGCCCCAGATATTTTTATTGAATTACCAAATTCAATGCTGTTTGTTTACTATTTTATTTAAAATATGAAAATTATAGTGTGTACATAGAGTTCAGTTTGAAAACATAGGACTCCTCTTATGCCTTATTAGTATATAACCATTTATCAGATTAGTCTGCAATAGGAAGTAAAGTGCACTAACCTAGTAAGTCTATACATACTTGATTTTGAGCTCACTTAAAAAATAACCATGGCTACATTTAATAGGTATAACTTTTAATTTGCTTCTTTGACATACTATTTATCCTCAATTTTACACTCATAAATTGTTACTGTGATCAAATCATTCTGGGAAAAGTAAAATCAATGTCTGTGTCATGTTAAAGCTGGTAATTCAAAAAAATATCTGGGGCTCTCAGGATGTAGCACCTTGTTGACTGAAATCAAGAATCAAACCCTGATAAAAAGAATTTATTTCTTGGAGCTCAAGGGGGTAGGATGCCAGAAGTTCAGACTGTTCACCCCAATCACAATGCTGTGTGCAATTAGGAATGGAATGAGAAGTAAAACAAAAGTTACTTTTGTGAAACTATAGATTTCTGATCTAAATTTTAAAAGAAAAGAAAAGGGCAAATGACCTTGTTTTCCATAAATAGCCAATAGGGAGAAAAAGTTAATTAAGTTACTTGTACATATTCCACTTATTGAGAAAGGCAGGGAAGGGAAAGGGAATATCAAACTTGAGAGACAAAGGATAAAGAGACAAACGACTACATTAGCAATGCTTACAAAACCATTTGATATAAACCAACTGAACATCTCATGGGGAGAGAGGGAAAGGGGGAGGGGGGAAATGAGGGAGGAGGTAACAAATTGTACAAGAAATGTACCCACTACCTTATGTATGAAATGTAACCCCTCTGTACATCACTTTGACAATAAATAGGTAATTCTTCAGAAAAAAAGAAGAAAGTCAAATGATTGAGCAATCTAAAGATGAGTTAAAAGTTATAGAAAGTTTAAGACTGGTTCTTGCTGGCAGTTATAAGAAGTCAATTAAGAAATTAAGTAATTACAGACAGAGAAGGCAACTAGTAGGATATCTTTTTAAATAGGCAGCAAAATCTTAAATTTAAATTTGATTGTGGATTTCTAACAGACTTTCAACGATAAATATATGTTGAAATGAAGACACCAGATCATCAGTATAAAGCTAATACGAGGGATTTTCCAACTTGAAGGAACATCCAAATGATTACAAAAGCAATACTTACAAAACTGTTTAGTGTAAATCCACTGAACAACTCATGGGGGGAAAGGAAAAGGGGGAGGGGGAGGGGGGAATAAGGGAGGAGGTAACAAACAGTACAAGAAATGTATCCAATACCTAAAGTATGAAACTGTAACCGCTCAGTATATCAGTTTGACAATAAAAAAAAAAATCAGCTTGCTAGAAATGCTGGTGCTTCAATCTGGTGATCAACTTTGAAAACCACTGGCATAGATTATCCTGTTCTAGGAACACTGAAAGACCTTGAGTCTACATTGTTCAGTGTGAATATTTTGAATTCTCAGGAGCACAGAAAAGCTATAGTTACTTAAAAATCAAGAAAGAATTTGAATACACCACTTGTTCCAGAGATGCAATAAAATAATTCATTAAAAATTGAGTTGGGATCATGAGCTTAGCACTTCAAATAGTTGGTATGGCCTCACTGTATAATGATTTTGTGGTTAGAATTCACATTATAAAAGTAGAATTAGGCCAATTATTACCAAATATAAGCAAAGTTTTATAAAGAGAGCTCATGTTGCTATCTAATTACTTAAGGTTTAAATTATCAAAACTTTTAGTTATAAATAATTTGACCTAAATGTTCAGCAATTTTAGGACTTAGCACCATACCATTTCTGTTTATTTATAAGGTGTGTGGTATGATTATGCTTTTAAAACTATAAAATAATCTGGAATGATACTATGATTCACATAACACATTTTATACTTTGTGAATTGCAGAAAATTATGTTCACATGATGTTGTGATAATTTAAAAACTCCTCCTCCAAAATAAAAATCTTTTTAAAAAAATACTTGTCTGTACATGTTGTGTATGCTCATGAGAAAACTAGGAGAAATCAATGGTGCATATAAAATATTCAAATGTTTGTAATGTGTGTCATCACTGACATGATAATGTCAGCCAAGATTTCAAAATAAAATAACATTTTAAAGACAGTTAAAGCTTTATATGCTCTTATTCAAAAGTTTCTCATTTTTTCATGATTTGCTAGTGAAATGATAAAATACTGCAAAATCATACAATGTGACAGAGAACCAAATAAAAGAGGAATAAAGATAGTATCAAAATAAATCATGTGTACACATAAGGAGAATGAGTTGAAGATAGGAATAAGATCAGGTGGTCTCTATAATAAAATAAGAACAGTCTCCAATGCCATCACAAATTGACATATACTATATATACAACACAGAATCAAACTATGAAGAGGAAAAAATATTCTTTCAATAACTCTATTTAGTTGTCCAAGCCATACTCTTGTTTTCAAAGGAAAAGAGAAGGTAAGATGTCAAGGAAGGAAGAATAGAATGGATCCTGATGAATAGGATTGTGCCCTTAAAGACGAGCTTTCCCTCTCTATTTTCTATCGTAAAGATATAATGAAAAATAGTAACCTGCAAACCAGGAAGTGGTCCTCATTAGTCACAGGACTTCTCAATCTCCACAATCAAAAAAAAATTAACAGTTGTATAGTCTAACCCAGATCGTTATTTTGTTATAGAATCCATAACTGACAATGTGATCGTTTGTTTTTTCAATGCATCACATTAGGGTTCACATAATGTTGATTTTCATAATAACTTTCATGATTAATCTTGGTTATTGGCAAAATATATTAGTTTCCTATAGCTGCTATAACAAGTTTCCACACATTTGGTTGCATGATACAAGCAACTCCCCAATCACCAACTCTGAAACTGAGGACTTTGACTTCAACACATCAATTTGGGGGTGCATTTCAGATTCAAATCTTAACAGATGGTATTTGTCACATTTATTTCCCATAAATTTAATATTTTTGTAGGAGATAATTTCAGACTAACATGGCTAGCTGTAAATTTCTTGTTACTCATCAAACTTGCACAGATACTTTTAGCAGCCACTGATGACTTCTTTTGAATCTAAGACAATACTTTTTCTCATATTGTCTGATCACTTAAGAAATTAAACGTTGGGCTGGGAATATGGCCTAGTGGCAAGATGAAGCCCTGGGTTCAATTCCCCAGCACCACATATATAGAAAATAGCCAGAGGTGGCGCTGTGGCTCATGTGTCAGAGTGCTAGCCTTGAGCAAAAAGAGGCCAGGGATAGTGCTCAAGCCCTGAGTCCAAGCCCGAGGACTGGACAAAAAAAAAAAAAAGAAAGAAAAAAGAAAAAAAAAAAGAAATTAAATGTTGCCTATTAGTGTAGGTATCTTAGGTGACATTGCCACCAAAGTAAATATAGAAATAAAGATATGGATAGAAATAATTAATTTGGGCTGGGAATATGGCCTAGTGGCAAGAGTGCTTGCCTGGTATACATGAAGCCCTGGGTTCAATTCTCTAGCACCACATATATAGAAAATAGCCAGAGGTGGCGCTGTGGCTCAAGTGGCAGAGTGCTAGCCTTGAGCAAAAAGAAGCCAGGGACAGTGCTCAGGCCCTGAGCCCAAGCTCCAGGACTGGCAAAAAAAAAAAAAGAAAAAAGAAAAGAAAAGAAAAAGAAAGAATTACTTTGGGATGTGATCTCAGGAGATATGGAGAAGAATTAGAGAGACAAAAAGGGAAGAAATTCAATAAAAGATATAGTAATTAGCAGTACTTATGTGAGAAAGTAATGCTTAACTCCTTGAAGATCTTCTAAGTGAATACACAAAAAGAACTTCAGAAAATTTACATTAATTAGCCAACACACAATTTATACTATACCCCTGTATTTCCCCATCACATATGATGTCATATGATTGGAGTAGAAATGCTCCTGTGTTCTCAAATTGCTCTTGATCACAAAGATTGAAGAACTTAACTAGGCTTTGGCAGGAACTGTCCAAAAATTCAGGCACCTTCTGGGGTATGTGTGGTATTCTCAATGGACTCTAAGACTATCTTTTGTATTTCAACTGTATCGTGATTGAGTAAAAAGTGTATAATAAATTTAATTTGTAAAAAGCATGAAATTATATAAAAGGTATTTTATCAGAAGAGGTGAAACGCTATAGTTTTTGCCATGTCACTAATTTTCTTTATCTTTTCTGCCCTTCTTACCTTTTTATATTCATCAAATATACTTTTAAAGTTTAGGTTTACAGGTGATATTTTAACATTTAAATGTGGTTGACACTTACTGACAATTTAATAAATGTTTAATAAATGAATTCCTAACCAAATATAGGCTTGCCAGTTCAATAGTGAATATTTGAGTGAAATTAGGAATTCAAATACCATTTGTTTACACTTAGAGTATTTTAACTAAAAATGGAATCTTCTAATTCATGTTTAATTTTATATTTTATTATTTTCAAAGTAAATACCTAACCTTTGCTTGATAACACAAGGGAATTTAAGAGATGCCACATCAACACATGTTTTGCTCTCTTAACACATTTTATTGATAAGATTTAGGCATTTTATTCTCATTGTTTTGGAATTATATATCAAAACATGATTTAAATTGCTCCCAGTAAGTTCATGTTATTATTAGAATTTTTCTGTGTTTAAGATGGCATTTTAGATACTTTTGAACAAATATACTAGAATAACTATTTTAGTTGCCTTCAGGGAATTTATTTTCCAAAATTGTTAAGACAAATATAATACACACACAATAACAAAACATTTTTAATGATATCCTTCCTAGTCTCTGAGTCATGACCAGTGTATTCTATGCTCAAATAGAAACCATTCTGTCTTTCACAGACTCTATAATAGGAGTTAGGATCATTGACCTTTAGATGTTGACAGAACTCAAGTAGTATCAAGACCAACTTGTGCTTAAAGGAAAGAAATTTGAAGGCTAGGAACTCCCAGATGCCTATTTATTTATTCCAAAATTTATTTATCTATTCCAAAAGTAAGGTGAGTAAAAAAAAATCAAGCTATACTTACAGGAAACAAAACCAATAAACATCTACAAACAACACTATTACATTTCAGATTACAGCAGTCATGATATGAAAGTAGAGACAAAAAATTTAAATGACTGAGTTTTTGTCAACTGTATGCCTATTTGCAAGTGTTTACAGCTCTGTAAGCATCAGATTCAATATTTATAAAAATGGGAGTAATAGCATAACCTTCTTCATAACATCATTGATAGGATTAAATGTTATAATCTAACATATTTAGAACAGTAGTGAAATCTTATTAATGCTGACTGATTCTATTTTGAACATTGTAGTTTTACCACACACACGGTAGACAGTAACTAATAATGTGGTGGTAGAAGACAGGCTGAGGAAAACAGGAGAAAAACACAAACTTTTCTGAGCAATGGTGGCTCACACCTCTAATCTTAGCTACTCAGGAGGCTGAGATCTGAAGATTTGAAGCCAGCCCAAGCACGAATGTCTGTGAGACTCTATCTCCAATTAACTACCAAAAGGCTGGAAGGGGAGCTTTTGCTCAAATGGGAGACTTCTAGCCATGAATAAAAGAGCTCAGGAACAACATGCAAACCCTGAGTTCAAGCCTCAGGACCAGGATAAACAAACAAACAAAAAAAAAGCCAAAGAAACACAGATTGTGCTGCTCTAAAGTAACTGACACGCTGTCACATAGTAGGGTTTGCATTGTATTCCAGAAGCATTGGATTTCACCTAGATGTAATTGAATTTATAAATATATCTTTGCAATAAGAATGCTATGGCCTTATTGTAGGTTTGGGCCATAATCCCCAAAGAGATAAGATCAGAATCCCTAAAGTCTAAAATTCAGAAGATAAACCTTGAAAACATAATACTAGAAATGTTAATTTAAAATCCTTTACAGGACATTTGTTTACATTTAAGGGGAAACTTATTCAGAAACAAACACCACAATAAAATACATGCTATTAATATTAATTTATATGTAAGTGTGAAAATGCAGTTATAATAGTGACAACACATGGGTATTACAGTCATGAATAAAAGAACCATACTCATAAAGAAATAGGTCTCAAAGACAAATATATGAATGCATATCCAGTTTCTTTTTTCCTAAGAATGAACTTACTTGTCTATTGGGAGCTTTTTTTAACTTTATTTTACTGTAAAGTTGATAAACAGAGGGTTTACAATTATGTAAATAAGGTAATGGGTGTACTTCTTGTCAAACAGTGTTATCCCCTCTCTCGTTTTCTTCCACTTTCCCTGTCCCCCTACTTCCCTCCCCACAAGATGTAAAGTCAATTTCTCACATAGTGTCTTGTGAGGCTTGCTGTTGCATTGTTTCACTCTTTGTCCTTTGTCTCACCATTTTGTTATTTTCCTTCCCTTCCCCAAATCTGATAAACTTATATACAAGACACGGAGTTCCAAAATTAAAAACAGTGACAACAGAGAATAAATCAAAGGGGGAAAAAAGTGAAAGCAAAAAGTAATAACTTTGCACAGTACATTTCGAATAGTGACTATCAAGAAAACAAATAATAACAGATGCTGGAGGGAATGTGGCCAAAAGGGAACAGTACTACACTGTTGGTGGGAATGTAAACTGTTTCAATCACTCTGGAAAGCAGTATGGAGGCTCCTCAAAAGACTAAACACAGAGATCCCTGTGATCCAGTAAGCCCACTCAGGGGCATTTATCCAAATGATCACCAACGAGGCCACATTAGTTACCAGCACAGACTGTTCATTGCAGCAATATTTACCATAGCTAAAATATGGAACAAAACCAGATGCCTCTCAGTAGATGAATGGATGAAGAAAATGTGGTATATATGTACACAATGGAATTCTATGCTTCCATCAGAAAGAATGTCATTTCGCCATTCACAAGGAAATGGAAAGATTTGGAAAAATCATATTAAATGAAATAAGACAGACCCAAAGAAACATCAGATCCATTATCTCCCTCATTTGTAATAATTAGTATATGTCTAGGATAGTCCTAGCAGAGGATCACAATAGCTGAATAGCTATGTACACATGAGGACATAAGATGATGCTAAGTGAAATGGAAACAAGAGGGTTTTTTGTTGTTATTGTTTCAAATATGCAGTTTCTTTGTAGGAAAGCAATGCAAATAAAAGGACTGGGAACATAGCTCAAATGGTGGACCACCTGCCTCATAAGCATAAATCCCTGAGTTCAAACCCTAATACTGCCATAGAAGTATTACAATGATGGATTATGGATATTGTCAGAGAATTAGTCCATAAAAGCTGAATAGTTTATGATTCAACTATATATATATATATATATATATATATATATATATATTTTTTTTTTTTTTTTTGGCCAGTCCTGGGCCTTGGACTCAGGGCCCGAGCACCATCCCTGGCTTCTTCCCGCTCAAGGCTAGCACTCTGCCACTTGAGCCACAGCGCCGCTTCTGGCCGTTTTTTTTTTCTGTATATGTGGTGCTGGGGAATCGAACCTAGGGCCTCGTGTATCCGAGGCAGGCACTCTTGCCACTAGGCTATATCCCCAGCCCTGATTCAACTATATTTATAGATCTTGTATTCCAATGAAGAGCTGAATTATTTTTTGTTTTTGTTCTAGGAGTTGTTTCTCCTCCTATTGACATTCCCTGTCTATATGTACCTCTTTTTATGAAAATCTTCTATAATTCAATGTATACCAACATGAGCATTCTCTATTAAATTTTACCATCCCCTATGACTGTTTTCTATGTGTTTTAGGAGTATAGGGAAAGCTAGGTGACATATTCATAATTAGAACACAAAGTTGGTTAAAATAATACTGGAGGTCTCACAGTAATACTCTTGCTTAAGCATATTCTTAACCTGGTGTGCATACAAATTCAAGCTAGTCAATAACTTCAGTTGTTACTTCAAACAAATGCAGCTTTAAGACCTTACAATCTCCCATAATTTCATTTGGAAAGAATGCCAATGCAGAAAAGTAACACTTCTTTCTTCCCTGCCGATACCAGAGCTCTGAACTCCTCATCTCCCATTAGCTTGGCTTGCTTGCTTGGATGGCAATGGCTCTACCATCAGAGCCATGTCTTCAGCCACAATGTTGCTGGTTTTATTGGACATAGAGTCTTGCAGACATTTCTTTCTGGGCAGACTTTGAACAATGACCTTCCAGATCTCAACCCCCTGAGTAGAGTAGGTTCGAATACAGATGAAGGCCACTGTTATCTGGCTGCAAATGACACAATTTTAACCAAATTTACTCAGCTGTCCTTCACCAAGGTGAACCCACTCCCTGAATTTTCCTCCAAACATATTGGGCTCAATGGAAAAAAAAAAGTTACTGGTAGGGTCTCAAAATTCACTTTTAGAATTCACTTGATCACATCTAATTTCAAATGTTGTTTATTATGGCTTGGAAATTCAATTAAAATCTGCACTGTCCATTAACTGTGTACATAAATGCCCATTTTTTTCAGTCATTAGTACATAAAGAAGTGGATATATTCTAGAATTTTCAGACCTCGTAAGTGTCTGAATTACATCTATTTGATAAAAACAGTGAGAACACTTTGGAGTACTATGCAATAGCCAAAGTGAAGCAAGCCCTACTTTTTCCGTGTGTGATAGATTTTATGGCAAATGTGAAAAGTCTATCTCCTTCCACAGCCAAATTCCCAACCAAGAATAGTTCACATTTAATGTATTTTGTAACACTGGAGAAACCTCTGCATCACAAACCATCTTTTGTTCAGAACATTGCTGAGTTTATTTAATTCTTTGTATTCTTAGACAAGACATTTTTTGGAAGCCAAGCATGGCACTTAATGTGAAGAGGCAAAAATAGCTTATGATTGAATAATTTTACAGCTATCCTTTCTATATGCAAAAATATACTAAGCTCTTCCACATAAGTCAACGTTATATATTTCATGTATCTCAATGTGGTGTGAAATGTAGTACTCAATAGTTTCACTTTTAGAATTTCAGCAGTCAGGATTATTGTACCTTATATTGTCCTTCAGGACTCTGATTTGTGCCATCTGAATGTTTGAGGGGCAAAGCCCTCATGATGAGATTAGATCTTTTTATAAAATGACTCCAGGACAATATAGCCATCTACAAACCAAGAAACAGACATTTACCTGACGTGGGATCTTCTGATTCCTTGATTTTTGTCTTCCCAGCTTCTAAAAGTGTGAGCAATACATTTCTGTCATTTGTAAGCCATCTAGGCTATGGTATTTTGTTACTGAAGGCCAAAAGAACTAAAGTAAGCTATAATTGATAATCTATCAAATATTAATTCTAGATATTAAAATCCCAATAAGTTAGATGAAAGTCAGTCTAATGTGGAAAGAAATATATACAATTAAGCATTTTAGCTAATGTAAGACTAAGTCTCTTGTATTCTTAAGTAAGTAAGCATAAGGTTTAAATGTATGAAACAACTGGTGTTTCTCAATATTTATTATTCAGGCAACTCCAGGTTTTAGGCTACATGCTTTTCTTATTCTCTCAGAATCCAGATTCCCGAATGTGACCCTCACCTACCAACACATTGTAAAGCCTCTTGCATGTAAAAGTTTTGTAACTACTAGTGTCATTTTGACTGTATCGTCTAATTCCTCTACATTAGACGTTCTGCCATATTCCATTCTCAGCATTCTGCAAATAGGCCTGTTGCTCAACAATACTTATGTAGCTAAATTTTAGGTTTTAGATTCTTAGCTTCCCTTAATGAACCATAACTCTTCAATCTCCCTTTCTGTTTTCAAAAACTTCACGATATCCAAGCACTTGTGGCTCATGCGTATAAGCCTAGCTGTGCAGGAGACTGAGAGCTGAGGATCCCAGTTCAAAGCCAACTGTGGGCAGATAAATCCAATAGACTCTTATTTCCATTTAACTAGCAGAAAGCCAAAAGTGGAGGTATGGCTATGTGGTAGAGTGTCAGCTTTGAGGCGAAAAACCTAGTGAAAGTCCCAGTCCCTGACTTCATGATTTCTGATTTCTGTTCTCTCTTTTTCTTTCTCTCATTCTCTCTCTCTCTCTCTCTCTCTCACACACACACACACACACACACACACACACACACACACACAAATAAAAAGGATTAAAAACACTGCATGACATACCTTGTCTAGTTTTATCATCAAATTTATTCTAGGTTTATAAAATTATCAATTCCTTTAGTGTGATTTAGTGAAGTTTCAGGACAGGACAAAGATATCTGCAAATTTTCAGCTATATTTATTTAGAAGTATGTGTTCCTTTTATAAAACAACAAGGCTTACATAATATGGAAGGTGAATGGAAAAAAGGGTGAAGTGATAAAGTATGTCAGGCAGAGAGAATAGTCTATTGTAGTCCACAAGAAATACCCTAACATTTGTGTTTTGCACATCAGCACCTTTTTAAAACCAGGATTCAATACACAGTTTAAATTTCAGCCTCAAAATGGAATATGATAAGAGACTTTCCATCAAAGTGTCTAGACTGGAGCACAGAAAATATTATCTAAGAAGTTACATGTACAATTGAATGTATAGCAACTACTCTGTGAATTTGTACAGTTTAAAATTGTTCCATAGTCATAGAAAACTAGGTGAAAGATGGTTCAGAGCATGCTGGAAAGAAGCAGAATCTCTTTAACACTAATATATTCTCATTTTATTTTAAACTCCACATGAAAAATTATAGCTGCATAAAGTGCATTTTGCAGACTTCAATACTCATTAAGAGAAACAAAAATACCAATGCACAATAGCTTTGATAGCAGAAAAAAAGAACAACAGAATTGAGGGAAAGAGGAAAAAATAAGATGGTTATATTATGGAGAATTTTTTATCATATTCAATACTAATATGACATGTATTTATCAATCAGCCAATATATACAGAAAGGCACCATGCTATTTTAAGGAAACTAGTGAGTAATCTATAGTCTGGAATTCACAAAAAATGCTTAGCACATTTCTACATATGATGATAGACTGAAAATAGATAAATCACTAAAATTTACAAAAATTACTAACTTCTGCTCATACAATATTAAACATTGGAAAAATTAATTTCTTTGTTCGTAGTGAATTTTGTGCGTTTTTTTGCATCAAATCTAGAGCTTTATATAAGCTAAGCAAATTCCACTGCGTTTGTAACTTCAACCCCTCTTATAGTAAAAATTAATGAAGTAACCTACAATATATGATGGCAGTATCTTAAAGGTCACACAGGTATCCACTATAGACTAACTGGGTAGGGAAATGAGTACACTATCAATCTAGATATTACTAAAGCTGGACCTGTACATCCGTCTTTGCTAATACAGATGTTAATCTGCATCACTAAGCAGCATGTTTACTGAGTAATACTTTTGTATACTATATGCCTTAACATGACATATTCTTCTCTGAATTATTATTATTTAGAATAGTACCTGATACATCATAAACATTTGAGAAGTTTTTGATGATTTCAGTTGAATCAATCTTTATTCTTTGCTTGGCTTAATTTAATAATATTCCCCCCAAATGGTCAGGAGCTCAACCTGACCAAATATTTCACATTCTTTGTCCATTGCCTCCTTATAAGGCATTTGTAACTTGACTCACAATGTACAGCTTTTTCTAAAGAAATTTCAACATTCAAAACATTTTCTTCAATTATGTTAAGTTTCTTAAATCAATGCACTATTTAAACGAGTACCAATCAATGAAATACTCAAGGAAAAACTGTTTAGATCTTTCCTAGTTAACTTACCTAATATAGGGCCAATTTGACCAAAGAGACAATTATAGAGTTCATTCAAATATACACAAAATCTAATGACAAAATCTAAAAGTACCAGGACATAGCTTCTATTTACACTAATAAAAATGGCTTGGGGGTAATAGCAAAGATGTATTTTTCTATACATTTTCACGGACACTGTGGCCTCTATATAGCCTGTTTCCAGGCAATGTTGGTAAGATCTTAATTTTTTATGTATTTTCTGTGAACACTTCCAAAAATGCTTTCTTTGGTCTGCATGATTCGTAATGCTTGTCAGTTCTTGGTCTTCAAGAACAAGACTGGCCACAGGAAGGGGATACAAGAGGATCATCAACAAAATAAGCTATGGTTTCACATGGCATATTGAAAGTTATTACAAAAGTGATATAACATTCGTTTCCATAACATGGGGTTCATTTCACTTAGCATCATCTTATGTATTCATAGGGGCATAGCTATTGGACTCCTGTGATCCTCTGCTGTAACTAGCATAAGCCTGTGCTAATTATTCCCTATGAGGGAAACCATAGAACCCATGTTTCTTTGGGCCTGGCTCAGTTCACTTAGTATCTCATCTGAGTACCCTGGATACTGTATATACTGGTATTAGAACTAGGGAAGTGAAAGGGAATATCAAAATAGAGAGAAAAAGGACAGAAAGACAAACAACTCCAAAGGCAGTACTTGCAAAACTGGTGTAAATAAACTGAACAACTCATGGGGAGAGAGGGAAAAGGGGAGGGAGTAGATAACAAACAGTACAAGAAATGTACCCATGGACTAACGTATGTAACTGTAAGCCCTCTGTACATCACTTTGACAATAAACAATTATTAATTTTTTAAAAAAAGAACAAGACAGACAATGGCTTAATCAAGTGTGTTTTCTTTTTCATCCCTTTGTTTCTCACTAATTAATTTACTCTTTAATGGTTATTCTCACAAATTCATTTAAATTGTTGCTTCTAAAAAGCATTTCTGGGGCTGGGAATATGGCCTAGTGGCAAGAATGCTTGCCTTGTATACATGAAGCCCTGGGTTCAATTCCCCAGCACCACATATATAGAAAACGGCCAGAAGTGGCGCTGTGGCTCAAGTGGCAGAGTGCTAGCCTTGAGCAAAAAGAAGCCAGGGACAGTGCTCAGGCCTTGAGTCCAAGCCCCAGGAATGCCAAAAAAAAAAAGCATTTCTGGCAAGCAGTGTGGAGATTCCTCAGAAGGTTAAATGGAGAACTCTCCTATGACCCAGCAGCCCCACTTTTGGGTATCTATCCAAGAGAACACAAACAAAATCACAGTAATGCCACCAGCACAACAATGTTCATCGCAGCACAATTTGTCATAGCTAGTATCTGGAACCAACCCAGATGCCCCTCAGTAGACGAATGGATCAGGAAAATGTGGTACATATACACAATGGAATTTTATGCCTCTATCAGAAAGAATGACATTGCCCCATTTGTAAGGAAATGGAAGGACTTGGAAAAAATTATACTAAGTGAAGTGAGCCAGATCCAAAGAAACATGGACTCTATGGTCTCTCTTATTGGGAGTAATTAGTATAATTAGTACAGGTTTAGGCAAGTCACAGCAGAGGATCACAAGAGCCCAATAGCTATACCCTTATGAACACATAAGATGATGCTAAGTGAAATGAACTCCATGTTATAGAAATAATTGTTATATCACAGTTGTAACTGCTTTCAACATCCCATGTGTATCTGTAGCTTCTATTATTGATGATGTTCTTGTATCATCTTCCTGTGGTTGTACCTACACTATCTCTGTAATCTTATCTGAGTATATTGGAAACCGTGTATACTGGTATTAGAACTAGGAAATTGAAAGGGAATACCAAAATTAAGAGACACAGGGTAAAAAAAGACAAACAACTACAAAAGCAATACTTGCAAAACTGTTTGGTGTAAGTGAACTGAACACCTCATGGGGGGGAAAGGGAAAGGAGGAGGAGGGAGGGGGGAATGAGGGACGAGGTAACAAACAGTACAAGTAACGTATCCAATGCCTAATGTATGAAACTGTAACCTCTCTGTACATCAGTTTGATAATAAAAATTTGAAAAAAAATAAAATTTCAATATGTGATTATCTTCAAAAAAAAACAAAAACAAAAAAAAAAAAATAAAAAGTATTTCTCATTCACATTATCCTCAAAACTCTTCTAATCTAAACTTTTAACTATTCATTCTTTCTACTTTAGTCAAACTCAAATAAGTACAAATATTAGCCTTTACTTCTTAACCTGATAATAGTTTAATCAACTAAATATGGATATGCTATTTACTAATCCTGACTCATAAAAATATCTATTAGAATTACTGTTGAAATAATTACAACTTTATATGAATCATGTGATAACATTTCTTTTTTGCAGTTTTAAGTTGAAACTACAAATAGCTTCTCTCACTTGAATTAATTACATTCATATTTTGCATAACAACTTGTTTTATTGATACAATTCTAAACACTGGCCTGAATGAAGATGCTATAATCCACCACTGTTATAATTATTTAAAGCTCTTTCATTATGTAGATTTACATTCATCAGTTACTAGTCACCCAATCTTTCTGTAGTGACAATATTTAAGTGTATTATAAAAATTTGTGATTTAATTCCAAATGAACTGGTGCAGGGTTTTAATCTTGGGTACTTACCCCCCTGGGCAAAGCTCAAGCAAAAGCAAAAATGGTAATCCTTGTGTTTTGTTTAGCTAATTGAAAATTTTAATTCAAATCTTAACATTTTTCATAAGCTGAAGCTGCACCACTCAAATGAAACTGGCAATCTTTTGTTTTATTTCCTGTGTATTTTTATACATTAAGTGGTTATCAAAGTTTATTTGAAACTCAAACTATTCCACTTGCTGTTAAGGAAATTGAAAAATAAGAAATATGATAGAAACCATTTATTGAGAATACAATTATGAGAACATAGACTTTGGAGATTGATATAGGGGGTCAGTTTTGAGAAATTTAATGTTGTTAAGGTCTTGGGAAAATTATCACAATTTATTTTAAGATGTGCTCTAGGTGTGGTATAAAGACTATCTATGACTCACAAAAACAACTGACTACTGATTCAGTTACATAGCAAGCATATTTCAGGGATGATTTTAGACATGGTTGTAGTTACTAGGTGGAACTGAAGGTAAGGTAGATGTTTATTGTCTAGTGTCCTGCACTGTAAAATTCTGTAAATTTATTATATGTCATATAAATGAATCTGATGAACTGTCACTCATATTACTTGACGATACAGTCACACCTATATATAAAACACATATGTACATTATAACATTGGAAACTAAACAGGATATTAGTGCATATAGAAACTTTGAAGAAATACACACACACACACACACACACACACACACACACACACATATACACATTCTCATCCCCAAGGTATAACGGACAGGAAAATATTTTGGACTTAATTTTTCTGATTATCTTGACTGTGTAGATTTACTTTTTGATGAGCAAAATATATTTTACCTGCCCAGTTAATATTAATGTCTAATTGTTCAATGAAGTCAAGCATACTTTGGGCCCATGCCAATGCAGTTAACTATTCTGAAGAAGAGTTAGAAATACTTTAGTAATAAAATTGATATTTTACATGCTGCCAGAATGAATGAGCTAGAATCAGAATAGAATAAATTGCAAACTAAATATTCATGTCTTCCTTTTGTCTAATGCACATTTGTTTGACCAATAAAGCATAAGATGATAATGGAATGTTTGTATAGCACCAACACTACCTTTTGGCGGGAACTTCAATTTTTCCATAGATCATATAACAAAATCACTTTATTTAGAGTTACCTAATTAGTTTTAATTTAGCATGCAAGGTGTTCATAGGATGTTAATCAGGTGTGAGTGGTTGACAGAGAACAGAAGATTCCAGGCAAAAAATGAAGGAAAACAAAATGAAGTGTCCCACTTCCTCGTACTCAGTATTTCTGTTCTGTCAATTTCATAGGAAACATAACTTTTACCTTTTATTTCAAATTAAATGAATGTAAAATGTTAAACAATCTTTGTCATATCAATTTGGCATGCAAATTATACTTTTGAAACTTTATTGAATTATTTTGGAATATGTATTTTATGTCATTTCAAATGTTGAATGTTAAATTCAAATGGAGAAGTCCTTATTATTCAAAAGTATATAAAAGACTTGTGAAAAATCCTTACTGTTCCCTTGTAGAAATTAAAAACTCATATTACAAGAAAAAATCCTAGAGATTAATATTTCTCATAATTCTAGATGTAAATATCCTTGGCAATATTTTAGCTAAAAGGGTCTAGAACTATATAAAGAAAAGGATGTTTCAGAAACAAGTAGGCTTGATCATAGGAACAAAATTTTGGCTTAGCAAGTAGAAATAAATTGATATAATTTATCAAATACATGGTTAAATAATGAATATGGAATCATCTCATTAGACATAAAATATAATTGAAAAATTTAATTACTGTTGGAAAATAAGTTTTTGGAAGCAAGAATGCTAGGAACTTGTTTAAACTGTCAAAAGAACATTTTCAAAAATCTTTCAATTCCCACATGTTTTTGAGCAATTTCAAAAGCAACTAACATCATAGTTAATAAAGACTGAATGTTTTTCTCATAAATGAGAAGGAAAACCAAAGTTGTTTGCTCTCATATTTTTGTTTCATGTTACATTTATTGTAGTTTAATAAAGCAAGAAAACAAAATTAAAAGCAATATTTATTAGAAAAGAAAATATACAAATATGTTTGTTAATGTCCTGACTATGGAATATGCTAATTACCTACAGGCAAAGCACGTGCATCTTCTGGCACTGCAAAGCATAAATCGTCACTGACAGAAATTAAAGCAGACCTAAATAATAGGTTATAATTTGCATTTCATTCATGACTAATGATGTTGCGTGTTTTTCTGTATTTGTCATTAATAAATATTTTCTGTATTTTGTCTATTCAAATATCTTATGAATTTCATAAAAGTTGTAATTTAGAATACAAAACAAGTTATAAAGACAGTACCAAGAGTTTTCATATACCTATACTTATTTGATTTCTTATTAATGTCTTTTCATTTGTGTAGTATAAGGAAAAAATTAAGCATAAATCCACATAAAGATATGTATAAAAATGATTAAGCCAATTGTGCTTAAAATTTCCCCAAATAGGAACAGCACAATTTTTTAAATTAATTTTTTATTTTTTTATATTTTTATTTTCAAACTGAATTACAGAGAGGTTACAGTTTCATACATTAGGCATTGGATGTATTTTTTGTACTGCTTGTTACCTCGTCCCTCATTCCCCCCTCCCCACTCCCCCTTTCCCTTCCTCCCCCTCATGAGTTGTTCAGTTGTTCAGTTCATTTTAACCAAACAGTTTGTAAGTATTGCTTTTGTAGTTCTTTGTCTTTTTTTACCCTGTGTCTCTCGATTTTGGTATTCCCTTCCAAACTCCATGTTATGGAAATGATTGTTATATCACAGTTGTGACTACTTTCAACGTGCCATATGTAATTGTAGCCTCGATTATTGATGATATTACTGTATCACCTTCCTGTGATTGTACCTACACTATCTCTGTATCTTTCTGAGTATATTGGAAACCAGGGATACTGGTATTAGAACTAGGAAATTGGAAGGGAATACCAAAATGGACAGCCCAATTTTTTTTATCAATGTGTGGCTGGATAAACAAATTATAATATACTTACAGAATTATATTATTCAAGGAGACTACTAAAACAATAATATGAATAAATCTCACCAGGTACAGTAGCTCAAGCATGTAATTACAGATATTGTGTGATGGAGACAGTAATTTTAAGCCATTTGGGGAATAAATTTTCATGAGATTCTATCTCAACCCATGGCAGGGGATATTGGCACACACCCAACATCCCAAGCTATGGGAGAAGCATAATGTCTGGTTTCAGTGGTTCATGACTCTCATCACAGCAACAAAACAAAGCACAAATAGGAGGATCATAGTCCAGGCCAGATCAACATATATGGAGACCCTAAACCCAACCAATGCAAAAAAGTACTGGAAAAAGGGCTCCAGTGGTAAAACATTTGCTTAGCAAGCAAGAGACCCAGAATTCAAATCCTAGTAATACAGAAAAAATGTATAATTCTCAAAAGCATTATACTAAGTGGAAAAAAATAAGACTAAAAAGCTTACGTAATTCACAGTTCAATTAGTATGAAATTCTCAAAAAGGAAATCTTGTAACAGAAAAAATATCAGCAATTCCCAGGTGATGGAGAGATGGAAGGCTACTGCATGAAAAGATATTGATGTCAGAAGCATCTTTGGTATAGTTGGAAATGTTTTATGTATTGATTTCTGTTGCAGTTACATAACTGTGTGCATTCTTTCAAAGCTTATATGTAGACTCTAAAGAGTTGATTCATGAAAACAAGAAGTAGAAAGATAGTTGCTAGAAGCTGAGGAAAAGAAAAGGACTGGGAAAATGAAAGTTACTGATCAAGGGTACAATATTTCTGTTAGACGAAGGAGTAAGTTTTAGTAATTTATTGTACTCCGCCATGACCACAGTCAATAATACTGTACAGTATTTTTCAAATTACTAAAAGAATTTATTTTTATTCTTTTCACTTCAAATGTGATAAATTGGTGAAGTGATACTTATGTTCATTAGCTTGATGCAATCTTTCTACAATCAAAACAGCAAGTATATGTTATACATATATACAATGATTAAAATAAATTACAAATCTCACCCAACTGCTTATATTCGTGGAACTTTAGTAAATGTACAATGTATCTCAATAGTTTATTTTTAAAGAACATCATTAATGGTATTATGTCATATGTCACAGAACTCTATTTCAAGGAGCTACGAGGGAGGGCCTTCTACTTCATTGTTCAACTAGACATCTGTAAGGAGACAAAGTTAACTTCATAAACATTGAAAAGAGGAGTAAGGTTCATAAATAATGAAATTGAAATGGTATTGAAAACAGAAGATTTTTATGAATCACCAAAATGAAATAATTCTCTTGGCCACGACTTATATTGAAAGGAAGATTAGTGTATAGGTTCCTTGCATGAACCACAGACTTATCTTTGGGATGTCCTCTGGGAGTGTGTGTGTGTGTGTGTGTGTGTGTGTGTGTGTGTGTGTGTGTATCACATGAAATAATTCTTTATCTATATTGCTTCAATTTCAAGTAGCACAAACCCAACAAAATTATGACAGAAAAGAGAAATGTGTCTAGTTATACATTTATGTTCGTATAACTGAAAATTTCAAAGGTGGATCTACTTTCAGGCAAACTTAGTACAAATTGCTTATCTTATATTGTCAAGAATTTGTTGGTCACTTTCCATTACTTAGGTTTACTTTATTCAACTTTAAAGTTATCAGGTTTTTTGAAAGAAGAAGGCTACTATATAATTTATTATCCAAAGCACTACAATGTTTTATATTACTATACTATGACCCTAGGCATGACTTAGGATTCTCCTAATAATTACTCTGTATAAAACACAGTAAGATGATCACAAGCAGTCACGTATCTCTACTTTGAAGCTTCTTAGAAGCTTCCGTTGCTAGTGTAGTTGATTCCCACTTTGAGTTTCCTGTCCATTCCTGAAAGTTCTTGTATATGGGAAAATGTAATACAAGTTAATACATCCTGGATATTTGTTCACCTCTGTGGCTAAGTTAGGCCTAACAATTTTCATAACCAGATATGTGAGATTTAGTTGTCTATATGAAAATAAAAATCTATTGTTAGAAGAAAGAAATGGGTCATAGATCTACAAATAAACATATGACCAATAGATTGACAAAGATATCCATAATATACTATAAATCTTTTCATATCCATGATATACTTACTTTATTAAATAATTTTATCTTTTTCAAGGAATGGAATATCTCTAGGGTTTGAAGCACTGAATTGCTGTTTCCAAATATAAATAAAATTGAAAGATAATTTAATATTTTTCATCAAGCAATTAAAAGCACATAGTTGAAATACATTCAATATTATTTCCTAAAAATTGAGTTTTATTTCTAAGTGGTAAACATTTTACAATATCAAGCATTCTTTATTTGCCACTGTTGTTTTATCTACATTTCATGAAATTCCTACTAACTTACTTTTGCTTTTTTTGTAACAAATCCACTGAAATTACAGTTGTGTGTTTTCTGTAGTGTTTGATTTTCCCTGTCGATCAAGATCGCATGCATGGTTTGTATTATAAGCATGTAATAGTTGATTGGAGTTATTTCAGCCACTTCATATTGTTTAAAATTGAGAACCACAGGAAACTGTCCTTTTGTTACATTGAATCATATCAACTTCAGATGTTTTACTCTTTACATATACGGAAGGATGTTCTACACATTGGGAAATATTAATTTAAATCTACATTGAAGAAGCAAAGCAATGTGAGAAAATAAAGAGTAAATCCATGAAACTGATGCTTCTGTTTTTACTTCATCTTTTTTTCTTTCTGAAGGTCACTGAAGTAAGTTTGTTCTATGCAAGCCTCTCCTATTTTCTTTTTGCTACGTACTCATCTTGGGTAATTTAAATCCACTTTCATGTGTCAGAATACCACAAGTATGCTGTGCTTTTCAAATGGTCTATTTCTAGTCAAGGTTTCTTTTCTGAATTCTATATTCACTGGCAATTGACCATCTTCACCTACATAGCCCAACTATAACAAAAAACATAAAACATTCACAATTAATTAAGTTTGTTAGTATAGAACCCCTGATATGGTATGCTAATTTCAATAAAACACTTAAATCATACCCCAGTATGCATACAAGAATTGTATAAACTACCAAAGACTATTTTTCTTTTTTTTAAGTTTTTATTATAAAACTAATGTACAGAGAGGTTACAGTTTCATACGTTAGGCATTGGATACATTTCTTGTACCTCCTTACCCTTTCGCACCCTGAGGTGTTCAGTTCACTTACACCAGTTTTGCTAATATTGCTTTAGTAGTTGTTTCTCTCCTTTTACCCTGTGTCTCTCAATTTTGGTATTCCCTTTCAATTTCCTAGTTCTAATACCAGTATACACGGTTTCCAATATACTCAGATAAGATTACAGAGATAGTGTAGATACAAACACAAGAAGGTGATACAAGAACATCATCAATAGTAGAAGCTACAGATACACATGGGATGTTGAAAGTAGTTACAACTGTGAAATAACAATCATTTCCATAAAATGGAGTTCATTTCACTTAGCATCATCTTATGTGATAATAAGGGTATAGCTATTGGGCTCTTGTGATCCTCTGCTGTGACTTGCCTAAACCTGTGCTCATTATTCCCAATAAGGGAGACCATAGAGTCCGTGTTTCTTTGGATCTGGCTCACTTCACTTAGTATAATTTTTTCCAAGTCCTTCCATGTCCTCACAAATGGGGCAATGTCATTCTTTCTGATAGAGGCATAAAATTCCATTGTGTATATGTATCACATTTTCCTGATCCATTCGTCTACGGAGGGGCATCTGGGTTGGTTCCAGATTCTCGCTATGACAAATTGTGCTGCGATGAACATTGTTGTGCTGGTGGCTTTACTGTGATTTTGTTTGTGGTTTTTTGGATAGAAACCCAAAAGTGGGGTTGCTGGGTCATAGGGGAGTTCTACATTTAGCCTTCTGAGGAATCTCCATACTGCTTGCCAGAGTGACTGAACCAGTTTACATTCCTACCAACAATGAAGTAGGGTTCCCTTTTGGCCACATCCCCTCCAACAACTGTTATTGTTAGTTTTCTTGATATATGACATTCTTACTGGGGTGATATGGAATCTCAATGTTGTTTTGATTTGCATTTCTTTGATGGCCAGTGATGTAGAGCACATTTTCATATGTCTCTTGGCCATTCTCATTTCCTCATCAGAGAAGTCTCTTTGTAAGTCTTTAGCCCACTTGATGAGCAGGCTGTTGGTTCTTTGTGGTTTTGTTTTGGAGGAAGGTAATTATTTTAGTTCTGCATATATCTTGCGAGCTATGTCCTTTGCTGTGCAGAAGCTCTGCAGTTCGTTGCAGTCCCATTTGTACAACCTTTCTTTGATTTGTAGCCTTTCTGGGTCTTTGTTAAGGAAGTTCTGCCCTGCGCCAAGGAGCCCAAGTGTTTCTCCTACTCCTTCCTTTAGTGTTTTCAGGGTGTCTGTTTTGATTTCGAGGTCTTTAATCCATTTGCAATTGATTTTGGTGCAGGGTGATATATAAGGATCTATTTTTAGTTTGTTGCATGTGTTGAGCCAGTTTTTCCAGCACAATTTGTTAAAGAGGCGATCTTTCTTCCAAACTATCATTTTAGCCCCTTTATCAAAGATTAAGTAGGTGTAGTTCTCTGGGTTCATTCCCGGGTCTTCAATTCTGTTCCATTGGTCTTCAGGCCTGTTCCGGTGCCAATACCAAGCTGTTTTTATTACTATAGCTTTATAATACAACTTGAAGTTGGGTATTGTAATTCCTCCAGCACTGTTCTTTCTGTTTAGGATTGTTTTTGCTATTCTAGGTCTTTTATTATTCCATATGAATTTCAGGATTGCTTCCTCTATTTCATCAAAAATGTTGTTGGGATATTAATGGGTATTGCATTGAATTTGTAGATAGCCTTTGGCAATATTGCCATTTAGATTATATTAATCCTCCCAATCCAGGAGCATGGGAGGTTTTTCCATTTCCTTAGCTCTGAATTAATTTTGTTTTTCAAGGTTTTAAAGTTCTGCTCAAAGAGGTCTTTCACTTCTTTGGTTAAGGTTATTCCTAGGTATTTTATGTTTTGGGGGGCTATTGCAAAGGGAGTTGCTTTCCTGATATCAGCCTCAGTCTTCGGGTCGTTAGCACAGAGAAAGGCCATTGATTTTTGAGGGTTTATTTTATATCCTGCAACTTTGCCAAAGTTTTGGATCAGCTCTAGTAGCTTGGGGGTAGGGTCTATGGGATTCTTTAGGTATAGGATCATGTCATCTGCGAAGAGAGAAAGTTTAACTTCCTCTTTACCTACTTGGATCCCCTTTATATTTTCTTCTTGCCTGATTGCTCTGGCTAGGAATTCTAGTACTGTGTTGAAGAGCAGGGGAGAGAGTGGACATCCCTGCCTTGTTCCTGATTTTAAAGGGAATGGCTTTAGTTTTTCACCATTTAGAGTTATGCTTGCTGTTGGTTTGTCATAAACTGCCTTGATTATATTCAGGAATGTTCCCTGGAATCCCAGTTTTTCCAGGGCTTTTAGCATAAATGGGTGTTGGATTTTATCAAATGCTTTTTCCACATCCAGAGATAAAACCATGTGGTTCTTTAGCTTGCTCCAGTTGATGTGGTGGATTACATTAATTGACTTGCGTATATTAAACCAATTTTGCATCCCTGGGATGAATCCAGTTTGATTGTGGTGTATGATTTTTCTGATGCCCTGTTGAAGTTGATTGGCCAGAATTTTTTTGAGAATTTTTGAGTCTATGTTCATCAGGGAGATCGATATATAGTCCTCTTTCCTTGACGAGTCCCTGCCTGGTTTTGGGATGAGGGTTATACTGGCTTCATAGAATGAGTCTGGAAGTGAATGTTCTCTTTCAATTTCATTGAAGAGTTTGAGAAATATTGTTGTGAGTTCTGTTTTGAAGGTCTTGTAGAATTCTGCAGGGAATCCATCTGAACCTGGGCTTTTCTTGGATGGGAGATCATTTATTGCCAATTCTATTTCAATACTGGATATGGGTCTGTTTAGGAGTTTTAAATCTTCATGGTTCAGCTTGAGGATATGAATTTTTTTCTAGGAAATCATCCATTTCTTCCAAGTTCTCGAATTTTTGGCATGAAGGTTTGCAAAATAGTCCCTTATTATTTTCTGAATTTCAGTTATTTCTGTGGTGATGTTACCTGTTTCATCTCTTATCTTGTTTATTTGAGTGTGCTGCCTTTGTTTTTTGGTCAGGATTGCCAGGGGTCTGTCTATCTTGTTGATTTTTTCAACGAACCAACTCTTTGTTTTGTTGATTCTTTCTATGGTTTTTTTCATCTCTAATTGATTTAATTCTGATTTGATTTTAATTATTTGCTTCCGTCTAATGATTTGGCGTTTGGCTTGTTGTTCTCTCTCAAGGAAACTAAGGTGCTTCCTTAAATTAGTGAGTTGCTGTTTCTCCAGTTTGTTGATGTATGCACTCAGTGATATAAATTTTCCTCTGAGTACTGCCTTTGCTGTGTCCCAATGGAGCTGTTACTTTGTGTCCTCAACTTGGTTGAATTCCATAAACATTTTAATTTCCGTTTTAATTTCTTCAATGACCCACTGATGGTTCAGCAGTGTGTTGCTTATTCTCCATGAATTGTTGCAATTTCTGTGGTGGATGTTTGAGTTGAGCTCTAATTTTATTACATTGTGGTCTGAGAGAATGCAGGGAATGGTTTTGATACTTCTGAATTTGTACAGATTTTCTTGGTGCCCTAAGATGTGATCTGTTTTGGAGAATGTTCCATGTGCTGCCGAAAAGAATGTGTATTCTGTTGTTGCTTGGTGGAATATTCTGTAGATGTCGATTAAGTCTAGTTGGTCTATGCAATTGTTTAATTCTGTGGTTTCTTTGTTCAGTTTTTGGCGTGTTGATCTGTCCAGAGGTGATAGTGGAGTATTAAAGTCCCCAACTTTCAATGTGTTTGGGTCTATGAGTGTTTTTAGAGTCAGTAGTGTTTGTTTGATGAAGTTGGGTGCTCCTGCATTTGGTGTGTTGATATTTAGAATGGTTATATCTTCCTGTAGGAGAGATCCCTTTACTAGTATGTAGTAACCTTCTTTGTCTCTTCTTACCTTTTTTAATTTGAAGTCAATTTTGTCTGATACTAGGATTGCAACTCCAGCCTGCTTATGGGGGCCATTTGCTTGATAGATTTGTTTCCAGCCTTTCACTTTTAGAATTGTTTACTTTTGCTGGATAGATGTGTCTCTTGGAGGCAGCAGAAAGATGGATCTTGATTTTTGATCCAACTTATGAGCCTATGTCGTTTGATTGGAGAATTAAGTCCATTAATATTGAGAGTTAGGATTGAGAGATGATCGTTTGTTCCTTTCATTATCACTATCTTGTTTAAAGCTGTGTCTTCCCATTTCTTGATCTGATATTTACTATTTAGGGTTCACTTCTTTGTCTGTATTGGGATCTTGATCATTTTCCCTGTATAGTTCATCTTTGAGGATTTTCTGTAAAGCTGGTTTGGTGGTTTTTCCTTACTGTGGAAGACTTTTATTTGACCTTCGGCTATGAAGGAGAGTTTGGCTGGGTACAGAATTCTTGGTTGATAGTTATTTTTATTTAGAGTTTGGTATACTTCATTCTAGGCTCTCCTTGCTTTCATGGTCTCTGCTGAGAAGTCTGGGGTAATTCTGATTGCTTTTCCTTTATATGTGATTGTTTTCTTTGCCCTAACAGCTTTGAGTATTTTTTTCTTGCACTCTACTGAACCTCTTTTGATCACAATGTGTCGGTGGGATGTCCTATTCTGGTCTGGTCGATTTGGGGTTCTAAATGCTTCTTGTATCTGTATAGGCCTTTCCTTCTGGATATTTGGGAAGTTCTCAGCTAATATTCTGTTAAATAGGTTGCCTATCCCATTACCCTCTTTCTCCAAGTTTTCCTCAATACCTATTATCCTTAAATTGGGCTTCCTGATCGTGTCTTGAATCTCCTGTAGCAATCTGTTTTGTTGATTGGACTGGATTTGTATTGATTTTTTTATCTTTCTCCATAGAATCTAAGGAATCTTCAGCTCCTGAAATTCGATCCTCTGCTTCACTTAGTCAGGACTGTAGGCTAGTTACTTGATTTCGAATCTCTTTTGCTTCTGACCGGTCTTTCCTGATAATTTCCATGTCATTTCTTAGGTCTTGTATGGACTTCTTTACTTCATTAACTTCATTACTTTGGATTTGAGAGTTGTCTCTCAAATCTTTAAGCTGGGTAGCTATCTTTTCATTTGACTCTTGAAGTTCATTTATCTTTCTATTTGTGGATGCCATGAAATTCTCCATTAATTTTTGCTTTGCCTCCTCACGCTCTAGAATAATTGACTGAAGAGATTCAAACTTTTCATTTATCATGTTTATCAGTAGACTTTTTAGAGCTTTTTGGGGGTTCTCTTCTATGTCTTTGATTGACTGCTCTGCTTCCTGCTTGTTTTGAGTGGGGGATAAGACTTCATTGTTTGCCATCTTTCTTGTGTTTCTTCTGCCCATTTGAATTGGGGATGCCAGTCTACCAGCACCTGTGAGCACCGTTTAAGACCCAAAGCAGCCCTTACCAAGCACTGTTGTGTAAATCTTACAAGTTCACAATTATGTACAGATACCCTCTATACCTGTCTATAAAATTAGATTTGGTGTTCCTAAAGAATACAATTTCAATATAACAACTGATCCTGGGCCCTATTTTCAGTAGTTACTTATTTACTGTTACAACCCTATATGCAATTCTTGTTTTTATATTAAGTACTTTTAGGACTGGCTTTCTCTATGAACCCCTTTGATTCACTCGGATTAAGCTGGGATACCCTCTATCCAATAACCAGGAGTCATTGGAGACTGGAGGTCTAGGCAGTAAATCAGGAGGGTAAGTTGGAGGTAGTAAAGAGAATAGAGTAAAATGTATTGGGGAGGGGAGGTGGTGATTTTGGTTTAGTTTCAGTGACGTGGAAGTGTCGAGAAGAGTAGCATCAGTAGAGAGAATAAGGTTGCAATGATAGATAATGGGGAGTTAGCAGAAAAGAGTGGAGGTGTTCTTCATAGGAAAGTAAGTTTTAAAGAAAGAGAACGCAAAGAGAGAAATAAAGTAAAAATAGTGGGAGACAGATGCACACCACAGAGAAAAATTATTTTAAAAAGAAAATAAAATAAAAGGGAAAAAAATCAGAAAAGGAACAACCCAAACAAACAGAAAAGAAAAAAAAACTTGATAAAACAGGTAAAAATAGAAAACATGGAAAAAAAAAAAAAAAGACGACGTTTCCGAATTGAAAATAAAAATTTTTTTTTTTAAAGTTTAAGAAATGTTGAAAATATAAAGAAAAAAAAATGGAGTCTTCCTTGTTTGGGTGGTCTTTCCCCAGTCTCTGGTTTCCTTGTGATGGTCTGCAGTCTATATTCCTGATTGTCTGTGTTTGGCAAAATTCAGTTTGCTCCTCTGTGTGCTGCAGGGCTGCGGCCTTTAACGCCTGCTTTGAATAGGCTGTGGACTGAGCAGGGCGGGGCGCCTCTGGCCTGTTTTACCTGGCTGAGAGTTGCTTGCCTGTGTGAGGCTTCTGCCTCCTCGGCGGGGCGGCCTCCTTGGCGGAGGTGGCTAAGGAAAGCAGCTCCCTTTTGGGCTGGGAATTGGGCTTCCTCTGTGACGGGACCATTTAACTGTCTCAGGTTCCCCCATCTGGTCTTTCCATGCTGCCGCGAGCTGCTGGCTGTTTTCCTGTTAAATTTAGAGGTTCCGGCGGGCACAGCGGGGCACCTCTGGCTAAGCCGTGGCCCTGGATATGCCTCCCTCCTGGGCAGGGGGCGTTCTCCTGGGCGGAGCTGGCTCTCACTGTTCGGTCCCTCTTGCCCTTTTCAAAGATGGCTACTTTGACCTCGCTTTTCCCAGGCCCGCTTTAGTTCCAATGTGGTCTGACCCTATGCCAGTGGCAAAGATGGCGCTTTGCTCTGGTGGTGGGGGAAGGGCTGCCTTGCAGAAACTGCTCTGTGGGCGCGAGTGAGAATATCTTTCGTGGGGTACTCACGCTTTCTCTTTGATTTCAGGTCGTCCATGCTCAGCCGCTGCCTGGTCTCTGCTGTGTGCTTTACCTGCATGGAGTGCAGGTTGCTGTGCCGGGCGCTGTGCACTGACGTGGCGGTGGGATACCGCCCAGAGCTCGAATCTGTGTTTTCAGATGAGCAAAGTCGATTTTTCCTTCCTGGCCAGAATCCCTGTACTGTTACAACTTACACTGGTTGTCTTTCTAGTGGTAAAAATTTCTATGGACTTTTTTCTTTAAATTTATACCACGTCATGAAAATCCAGTGCTTTATTAATTCATTAAATATTTGTATTGAGGCTGGGAATGTGGCTTAATGGTACAGTGCTTGCCTGGCATGCATGAAGCACAGGATTCGATTCCTTAGTACCACAAAACAGAAAAAGACAGAAGTGGCACTGTGATTCAAGTGTAAAGTGCTGGACATGAGCAAAAACGAAGCTCAGGGACAATGTCCAGGCCTTGATTTCAAACACCAGGACTTGCAAAAAAATATTGAATTTTCTGGCTATACTGATTTTATTCTAGCTCTTTTAAAAAAAATCAATTCCTACCCACATTATTGTCCATGACTACTGGTTAAGTTCGTCTCTTCAAAATTCATTCTGTGTATTTTAATATGGAGATGAACTTTTAAAGGCAATACTAGCTTCTCTTTCAGCTCTGATAGACTAATTGTGAGTCACCAATGTTGCTACTGATTACAATCACAAAAATAAGTTTTAAAAATCCACTTCTGTAGCTGAGATCCCTGAGTGAAAGGAACTGAAGAAAGGTAAGCCAACATTTTATAAGCTCCTTTCTCTCTTCTGGCAACTACCACTTCTTGAAACTGGGAAAGAGGCCAAGAATTCTGTCAGAAGGCTTCAGTCAAGAAGCAAAGAGAGCAACAGGGAATTTGGCAATCTACTGGGGCATAGAAAACAAAGATTGGCTATGGATAAAGCAGGTAGGACTTCCAAGGCTGAGATCCTGGTGAAAAGGGAGGCAGAACAGTGACTCCCAATGTCTTCCAATCTCATAAGCTGCTTATACACTAAGCAGAAAGTTACATGTTGAGGTTGTCTCTGAATACCAAGCTATCTAAGAAACACGTAGGTTAAAACAAAAGTAACACCATTTTTATTTATTGTTGTTATCAATATTATTATCGATTGTGGGGCTTCAACTCTGGGCCTGGGTGCTGTCCCTGAGCTCTTCAGCTCAAGGCTAGCCCTCTACCACTTGAGCCACAGTGCCACTTCGGTTTTCTGGTGGAGATAAGAGTCTCACAGTCCTTCCTGCCTGGTCCGGCTTTGAACCATGGTCTTCAAATCTAAGCCTCCCAAGTAGCTAGGGTTATAGGCGTGAGCTCCTGGCACCTGGCAACAGTAACATTAATTTATCCGTGATTTCCCTTATTTGGGAAAGGCTTAAAAGGGACAAACTGTCCCTGGTCTACTCGTCATCTAGGGATGCTTTGACCACTTGTTACTGAAATCCTCACCATTTGTTACATGTCTGGCCACTGCTATTGGCTACCAATTGGGACCTTTATGGGAGCTGTAGCTCCAATATTTCTTTCACTATGGCATTTCTGTATGTTTGGCTTCTTTTCAGAATGAAGTCGTGCTTCCACGGGATAATACAGAAAAGGATTAATTGAAAGAAAGTCATGTTGCCTCTTATGATATAATTTCAAGAATCAGCATAACATTGATTCTACCACTCAGATTCAAAGGAACATAGACTCTGCTGCTTGATGTAACCACTAAATTATGAGAACATTAAAGGGAATGTGTTATATTGGTGTAGTTAACTCCAAAGAATATATTGTCTCAGTAAAGGGAAGCAGAACAAAGTTCATAGCAGAATCATAGTACTGAGAAGATAAAGTACTCAGGGGGCATACCTAAGAACCACTACACCATCTAACTTAGAACCTATGTGGGTCTACACAACAAAAATGAATGTAAAACAGAGGAAGATGAAATCTCAGGAAAATTGTAATAAAGTTTCCTATAATTTAACTCCTGGTTGTATTTGAGTGACCTGCCTTGAATTTCTTACTCCCTCAAACCCTTAGGAAGAAATGATACCTTGTAGAGTCATTTTAAAATTTTGCACACAGTATATGAAATAATCGCAAATTCACCAGGCCAATCCATTCGAGCATAAAATAAATGACATTACTATAATCGATGGATGAAATAATAACCAAAAAGGAAAGTTCTTGAATAGTCATTTTATAAAAGAAGATATTCAAGTATTTACATTGCTAATAAACTCATAATTATTATTTATCTTGTAAATACATGAAAAATCACAAGAAAATACAACCTAACATTTGTAGAGATTTGTGGAGATTCCATACACTATATGTAGAGATTTTTACACATTAACACAACTACTCTGTCATTAGCTAATAAAAGTGAACATACATTCATACTCCACAAAGTACACTTCTTTTAGTAGTATGTGCCTAACAGAAAAGTGTTTCCATGAGCAAACACATGAAATCAAAGAAATTCTTGAAAGCAAGGGTTTTCATAGCAACATTATACAAAATCACACTACACTGGAACATTCCATATGTCCATCAACAATAGAATTTAAATATTGAAATATTCCTGTAAAAGAAGGGTATAAAGCAATGAAAATCAACAAAACTATACAAGATTATGAGTGAGTGTCACAAGTAATGTTGGCCCAAACTAATAGTTTCACAATGTTTTATTCAAGTTATGCAAAACTTAAAAAGAGGTTTAAAAAAGATTGTTAGTAGGAATCAGTCACTGAAGGGCAGTTGGAAATGTTTTCTGCATAGGCTGATAGTATTTTAGTTCTCTGAATAATGTTCTAGATCGACATTTTGAGGAAGTCTTTAGTGACCCCTTATATCACCTTAAGTGTCCTACTTATTAGAATCATAGCTCCCTTTGTTCATCTAATGAACTTCACACTAATTGTGTTTCATAAACTACCTAGTATTGTTTCTATCACTATCGTGGATTTGAATAATTTGGGAAGGAAACAGTGTTCAAATCATGTTTACTAAAACTGCATGCAAGAGTTATGTGATCTGGAATTCAATTTCCTCAAATTTTATGTAATTATATTCAGTTCACTTGAAGATACTTGATACTAATGGTAGACGTTGCACAGTCAGAATACAAAGTAGACCAATTTCATAGTATTCAGAATAAAGATTTATGAACTTTTGATTGTTAATGAGCAGAAAAGACAAAATGGGAACACTGAGGTATTAGAGGGGTGATAACTGCAGGCATTAGCTGCTGTACTGTGGTTGAAAGGGAAAAAAAAGGCCATAGTTTTAAATGTAGAAGCTTAGAAGTGGGTTCTCAAAGAATAGTCTTTAATCCTTTCTCTTCTTTTTCCCTTCCATCTTGGGCTCTTGGTCTCCTAACAGCAAGCACTGTTTTATTAGAAAAGGCTAACGTTGCAGCTTCTACCAGAAAGAGGGATTGTGGCAAAGTCTTAGTCTGCACATCACCAAGCAGAGTGAGAGGGATAGGTTTTAGTGGAGAAGTTAACAGCATATTAACCAGCATAGTAGAGGTTGTAGAGAGGAAACTGAACTAGAATTTCAGAAGCATAACCCTTTTCCCCTCTGCTAAAGCCATTATGAGTCAGGGCTTAAATTCCTCTCAACTGTGACTTTAATCTGGAAAGACTGAATGGCAAGCATGAATGTTTTCTTTCAAATTCTGAGAAGACATAAAACTTTCCAGATATTCCCAGAAGTAGACCTGGATAAGGTTGTATATTTTCATAAAACATGACATAGAAAAGATTGCACAAGCACTGGCTGAACTGAGTAGAATGCAAGGCCTTCTGCCTTAGGGATTATAATGGTTACCATGGAGACTGTAATGTTTATGAGGCAAATTTCATGACCTAGTGTATTTTCTATTGCTGTTGAGAATGTATCTTCATTTATTGATGCTATTTCACTTAATAATAGCTGGAAGGTGTAAGATACTTTGCTGAGTGAGTAATTAGGGCTAATTTAGCCTATCAACTTGAGAAAGACAAGAAAGTTTACCATATACTATGTATTTTCAGCTGCTTTTTTTCGTAAAATGCAAATCATGCTCATCCCTTTGCAACTTCAGCCAATTTAACCAAGGTTCCAATAAATGTATATTTTCTAAGTTTTGTAGAAAAGTAAATCTTATTCTCTAAAATATACATAAACTGTTTTTTCTATAATATGATAGTGAAAGTACTAAGAAATCACACATTACTGAAAAAAATCTGTAATGAAAACAATTGTTTATAGTGAGAAAGTATTTCCACAGTACAGAGTGTTCCAAACTAGCAAAAAAAAATTCCTTTACCTATACTAATTTTAATAATAAAGGTATATTTATATGTGTTTTACATTACAAATGTAACTACTATGAATATTATCATATACTTTTGATCTGATAATAATAGATTTTGTTTTAAAATCTCCTTAGCAGATATCTCTTAGGCAGCATTACCCAAACATATTATCACTAACTTGGTGGCTGGAAACAAAATAATTGCATTATGTTGCAATTCTAGAGATCATAAGACAACCATAGATTTCACTAGGCAAAAAGTAAGATGTTAGCATGCTTGGCTTCTTTTTGGATGACCTAGAAAAAATAATATTCTTGCATTCTCCAGCTCTTAGGCTTTGCTGATTCTGTGGTTCATGGACTCCTCTTCTACCTTCAAAACCAGTGAGGTAGAAGTTCTTTGGCTCTAATTCAGTGTTTACAGCTCTTTCTCTGATAGAAATTAGAAAGGGTTCTCTTCTTTTATGGATTTGTGTGATTAGACAGCTGTATCTGGATAATTTAGAATAAGGTCCTCATCTCAAAGTCTTTGACCAGTGACACTGAAGTTATGCCAAGTATATTTGTTACCTCAAAAGCACAGTAAACTTTAGAGCCTTTCAAGCACTTAAAACCATGATTCTTAGTTTGTGAACTGAATTGAGTCATTTTTCCAGGCCTTCTTATTAGCTAAATAATAGTACACATTGATGTCTCATCTTAAATACCAATACTTTCATTAATATTTTCATATTTAGAAAGTCAGTATCCCAAATGCTCAGGCCATGTGAACTCAAGGGAACTACTAAGTAAATCTGAGAACTCTTCAAATTAGTGATTTTCAAGATGTAACATGCACAAGCATGTCCTTGCTCAATGATCTCATTTCATCACACTCCACTCTCTTTGAGATTCTATTCTAGATTTGAATGATTCTAATTTTTTGAGTACCCAAGTTATTCTAATTTGAGTGTGTTTAACATCCAAAGAAACAATCACATGGGTCCTTATGTTTTTTTTGTTCCCAGTTACTTTTGATGTTTTAGTTTTTAAAGGTCATCCTACTTGAATTTGAAAAAAAATGGTATTTGATCTAAGTGAAATTCTAAAATCATAATACCTATCAGTGTATTTAGTTTTCATTCACTATGGAAAGCACTTCTCTTAACAGCACTATTACCCATAACTAGTCAGCCACCTTTTGTTTTCTCTTCAATGACACAAACATAGACCTGTTGAGGACACCATATTACAAGAGCTCACTATGTCTAGTTGTTCCACAGGCATCGTATTTGTGAATAAAAAGAAGTTTAGCTCAATTTATTAATTGCAAGGGTTTCTGTTACAGCATAGAATAATTACGGGTTTAGAAAAGATCACAAAGGTTCATTCTAGGACGATATAAACAATAAAAAGAGTGTTAGTGGCTGCAAACTAGTATACTACTTATACAAATTATTTTAAAAGTCACAACACTATAAATCTATCATGTTAGATGGATTTGAACATTAATAGATGAGCAAGAAATCATCAACAAAAAGGTTATGAAAGGCAACAAAACTTCAAAACTTCTTGTATAAATGGAAAGTAATTAAGATTTCAATTGCTTCATCTGACCTATATATTTATTCATGAGATTAAAGATGAGCAAATTTGACTTGGCTTCTTGTTACTTCATACTGCTAAGGAGATTTGTGGGTGAGTTGGGAACATATTGTATACCCATTCATAACAAATGAATTATATATATATGTATATATTACAGTAAATGCATATGTAAAGTTACTATTACTTTGCAAAGATATTTTGGGACAATCAAATTCTATCAATGTAAATTTTGCTTCACAGGCTTTCAAGTAGTACAAGTAAGTTAATTTCTCAATTTGTCATTTAACTAAGTCAAAAGTTCCAATTTTGAAAATTATTTCATAAGAAACTGGAATCTATTTATTCTTAAACTTTAAGTTTTATCATTAAAAAATAAAGTTCTCTCTGTCACTTCATCAGGTAATCACTAGAATATTTCAAAGTCACTTCTTTTAGACTGAAAAGTTCATAATCAAAAGGAAAAATCATTACCAAATTGTAATTCTAAGTCATCTACAAACTGAAATTTATATTTGAAAGGTGATGAAATTTAAATGAGGGACAATGATATCAAATGGGGAATTTTTAAATGATAATCAAAGCACATGTATCATGCTTTTCAGGTTTAGAAATATGCTAATTAAATTTTATTCAGGATAATATTTGAAACAAATATCACTCCTGTAATCAGAGATGCAATTCACATTATTATGAAAAATCATAAAATATGTAAAAAAGAATTTAGACAAAATATAGTTGATCAAAGTGATAAAAAATGAAATGATTTCTTAAGTGTTATCCCAATGACTACATTTTAAAATCTTACATTTTAGTGATTTTTGTATAGTAGTTGCCCAATTAATTTACTGAATGAATGAATAACACAGTAAAGATTAAAGATGATAAAGGGATATAATTTTAAAGCAACTGAGAAATTCTAAAGGCCATCTTTCCTTTTGACAGTTTGAAATTTTAATTGGAAAGCAATTGGATTCTCTATTCAACTTCTATAGCTTTTTTTCTACATTACTTTATTTTCTAAATAAAAATTTTACATTGAGTGACCATCTTAATAGAGGTTTAAAGTACATATTCTTCACTAAAAGTTTATTTCATTGTGATATGTGTTGCTCATATGGGTAGATATGTTGAAATGGATGGGTAGAAGAATTGTTGAATAGGTTCCTTTCATCTCATTAGAATCATGTTTATCAATTCTGCAAACTGTTCCTCCTTTTGCTAAAGCCATTTTCAGAGGACTAAAGGTTTTGCACATTTTCTGTGTCTTTGATCAAATTCTTTTTCTTTATTAAACTTTTTTCTTTATTGTCAAAGTATGGTACAGAGGGGTTACAGATTCATGTGTAAGGCAGTGAGTACATTTCTTGTTCAACTTGTTACCTCCTCCACTATAATCAAATTCTAAATACAGTTCATTTAGCAACTGTGCTTTGTAGAAATGAACTTCTACATCTCAATTGTCTCATAAATATCATGAAACTTTATGGCAATTTCTAACTCTTAAGTGAAGAGGAGAAGAGAAAACAACAGACAGGAATTTAATGTCTATCCCACAAAATTAAGAAAAGTGAGGGAAGGAATAGGGTGAGAGGGATGATAAGAATATTGAAAGCATTGATATTGAACAACATGCACTGTATTCATAAACTGGGATTTTTTTGGCATTTTAAAATTTATTTATTAACATAGTACTAGAATTCCTAGCCAGAGCAATAAGGCAAGAGGAAGACATACAGGGGATCCAAATAGAATATGAAGTTAAACTCTCTTTGCAGACAACATGATCCTGTTTCCAAAGAACCCCGTAGACTCTACTCCCAAGTTACTTGAGCTGTTCCAAAACTTTGGCAAAGTAGCAGGATATAAAAATAAATCCTCAAAAATCAATGGATTTTCTATATGCCAATGGCCCGAAGACTGTGGCAGAAATCAGGAAATCAACTCCTTTTGCAGTAGCCTCAAAAATCATAAAACACCTAGGAATCACCTTAACCAAAGAAGTGAAAGACCTCTATGATGAGAACTTTAAAAACCTGAAAAAGGAAATTAAGGCAGAACTAAGGAAATGTAAAAACCTCCAATGCGCCTGAATTGGGAGGAATAATATTGTCAAAATGGAAATATTGCCAAAGGTTATCTACAAATTCAGTGCAAAGCCCATCAATATTCCAACACCATTCTTTATTGAAACAGAGGAAGCAATCTAGAAATTCATATGGAACAACAAAAGACCCCGAATAGCAAAAACAATCCTAAGGAGAAAGAACAGTGCTGGAGGAATTTCAATACCAAACTTCAGGCTGTATTACAAAGCTATAGTAATCAAAACAGCTTGGTATTGGCACAAGAACAGGCCTGAGGACCAATGGACAGAACTGAAGACCCAGAAATGAACCCACAGAACTATGCCTACTTAATCTTTAATAAAGGAGCTAAAAATAGGATGGAAGAAAGATAGCCTCTTTAACAAATGGTGCTGGAAAAACTGGTTCAACACCTGCAACAAACTAAAAGTAGATCCTTATATATCACCCTGCACCAATATCAATTCCAAATGGATCAAAAACCTCAGGGCTGGGGATTTAGCTCAGCAGAAGAGCGCCTGCCTGGCGAGCACAAGGCCCCGAGTGGGGTCCTCAGCTCTGGAAAAAAAAAGTATAAAAAAGACCAAAAACCTCGAAATAAAATCAGATATCCTGAAAACACCATAAGAAGGAATAGGAGAAACACTTGGGCTCCTTGGCACAGGACAAAACTTCCTTAATAAAGGCCCAGAAATGCAACAAATCAAAGAAAGGTTGGACAAATGGGACTTCATCAAACTGCAGAGCTTCTGCAGGGCAAAGGACATAGCTTGCAAGGTAAACAGAAAGACCACAGATTGGAGGAATATCTTTACCAGCCATACAACAGACAAAGGCCTCATATCTAAAATATATGTAGAACTCAAAAAATTAAATTCCTCTAAAACAAATCCTCAAAGAACCAACAACCCCCTCAACAAGTGGGCTAAAGATCTAAAATCTGAAGAGAAAATGAGAATGGCCAAGAGACACATGAAGAATTGCTTTACATCACTCGCTGTAAAAGAAATGAAATGAAAACAACATTGAGATTCCACCTCACCCCAGTAAGAATGTCCATTTTCAAGAAAACTAACAACAAATTCTGGTGGGGATGTGGCCAAAAGGAAGCCCTACTACTTGGTGGTGGGAATGTAAACTTGTTCAGCCACTCTAGAAAGAGGTGTGGAGTTTCCTCAGAAGGCTAAACATAGAGTTCCCCTACGACCCAGCGGCCCCATTTTTGAGCATCTACCCAAAAGATTACAAGCAAGACCACACTAAAACCACCAGCACAACAATGTTCATCGCAGTACAATTTGTCGTTGCTAAAACATGGAAGCAACCCAGATGCGCCTTATGGACCAGTGGGTCAGGAAAATGTGGTACATATACATAATAGAATTCTATGCAGCTATCTGAAAGAATGACATTGCCCCATTCGTAAGAAAATGGAAGGACTTGGAAAAAATTACACTAAGTGAAATGAGCCAGACCCAAATAAACAAGGACTCTATGGTTTCCCTCATAGGGAATAATTAGTACGTGTTTAGGCTAGTCATAGCAGAACATCACAATAGCCCACTGTTTGTGCCCTTATGAACACATAAAATGATGCTAAGTGAAATGAACTCCATGTTATGGAAACAAGTGTTGTATCATTGTTGTAATTATTTTCAACATGCCATGTGAAATCATACCCTTTTTTTCTCTCTTGTATTCCCTTCCTGTGGTTTCACCCCTGCTATCACTGTATCTGATCTTAGTACCCTGGATAATATATATGTGTGTATTAGAACTAGGGAAGGGAAAGGAAATGCCAAAATTGAGAGGAAAAGGATAAAAAGACAAATGATTCCAAAAGCAATACTTACAAAACCATTTTGTGTAAACTAACTGTACAACTCCTGTGGGGGAGATGGAAAGGGGAAGCAGGTAAAAAATTGAACAAGAAATGTACTCACTGCCTTACATATGAAACTGTAACCCTTCTGTAATTCACTTGGACAATAAAGAGGAAATTTTTATTCATTCTCAAAGTGATGTACAGAGGGATAACAGTTTCAAACATAAGGCAGTGAGTACATTTCTTATCAAACTTGTTACCTCCTCCTTCTTTTTCTCCCTCCTTCCCCCCTCTCCATTTCCCTCTCCTCCCCATGAGTTGTACAGTTGGATTACAGTATATAGTTTTGTAAGTATTGCTGTTGTATTGGTTCATCTTTTCTCCTTTGATTCTCCATTTGGATGTCACCTTCCCTTCCCTAGTTCCAATAAACACATATACAGTACCCTGGGTACCAAAATCAGTAACATGAGGGGCAAAACCCTGGGGAAAAAATCCAAAAGAAAGTGGCATAATTTCAGAAGGTACATTGAAAATAACAACCACAATGGTAAACCACTTATTTCCATAACTTGGATTTCATTTCACTTAGCATCGTCTTATGTGTTTATATGTACATAGCTATTGAGCTATTGTGATTTTCTGCAAGGACTCTCATAGATCAATATTAATTATTACCAGTGATGAAAGCCATAGAGTCTAGTTTTCTTTGTGTCTGACTCACTTCACTTAGTATAATTTCATAAACTGATTTTAAATGACAACTCCTTCATACAAATCTTTGTAAAGATTATTTTTAAAAAAGAGCCCCCCTCTGTAATGTGATATTACAAATGATACATGAGTAAATATTGGCTCACACCTGAAATCCTAACTATTCTAGAGTCTTAGACACTGGATGCCAAACCAGAAAGAAATTTTGTAAGAGTCTATCAAATTAATCAGCAAAATCTCAAGCTGGAGGCATGTCACAAATGGCAGAGCACCAACTATGAGCAAAATCAAAAGCCAAGCAAAAATGTGAGGCACTGAGTTCAAGTCCCAATACTGGTATGCATACATAAAGATGAGGTGTTTTGGTTATGCTACTACAAGTATAGCTGAAAACAAAAGTTGTAATATTTTTTCCTGTTTCTGCATGGAAAAACAGAAACAGGTTTTCATTCATTACATAGCTGGGAAATGGATTGATATTAGACTGGGTTTGTGCCATGTGGTAACAAAAGCAATTATTTTCTAACTCATCTTCCTAGGAAAATAAGAATTTCAAGCTGAATATTGCCTGGAATAGTAGCTACTTTGTAAATACGGTTTGGGAGGATTGTGACTCAAGGCCAGACTATGCAAATATTTGCCTGATGCCACCTCAACCAATATGACCCAGCAGCCCCACTTTTGGGTATCTATCCAAAAGACCACAAACAAAATCACAGTAATGCCACCAGCACAACAATGTTCATCGCAGCACAATTTGTCATAGCGAGAATCTGGAACCAACCCAGATGCCCCACCATAGATGAATGGATCAGGAAAATGTGGTACATATACACAATGGAATTTTATGCCTCTATCAGAAAGAATGACATTGTTCCATTTGTAAGGAAATGGAAGGACGTGGAAAATGTTATACTAAGTGAAGTGAGCCAGACCCAAAGAAACATGGACTCTATGGCCTCCCTTATTGGGAATAATTAGTACAGGTTTAGGCAAGCCATAGCAGAGCATCACAAGGCCCAATAGCTATACCCTTATGAACATATAAGATGATGCCAAGTTAAATGAACTCCATGTTATGGAAACAATTGTTATATCACAGTTGTAACTACTTTCAACGTCCTATGTGTATGTGTAGTTTCTATTATTGATGATGTTCTTGTATCACCTTCCTGTGGTTGTACCTACACTATCTCTGTAATCTTATCTGAGTATTTTGGAAACCGTGTTTACTGGTATTGGAAGTAGGAAATTCAAAGGGAATACCAAATTTGAGAGACACAGGGTAAAAAAAGAGAAACAACTACAAAAGCAATACTTGCAAAACTGTTTGGTGTAAGTGAACTGAACACCTCGGGGGGGGAGGGAGGGGGCATGAGGGACAAGATAACAAACAGTACAAGAAATGTATCCAATGCCTATCGTATGAAAATGTAACCTCTCTGTACATCAGTTTGATAATAAAAATTTGAAAAAAAAAAGGTGGCTATAGTGTTATATGTCTATCATCTATGCTACTCAGGAAATCAATGATTAGAAGTGTTGTGGTACAGGCATCCTATTCAGTAAAATAATTAAATAAAAAGGGAATATAAGGGCATGGGTCTAGTGGTAGAGCATGAGCCCAGCAAGCACAGGCACTCAGTTCACATCCCAATACATCATCATCATCATCATCATCATCATCATCATCATCATCATCATCACGTCTGCTGAGAGTAGCATAGGTATGGAGGAGGCTTAGAGCCAAGAGTTTTGTTGTTGTTGTTGTTTTATCTTATCTTATGACACACTTAATTTTGCTTTATATTTTTCACTAATACCTTTCTGGACACTTGATTTATGTTCATTAATTTTGATGAATGAACTTAACAAATGTTTGTATACCAACTGTGCTCCAAGTCCTGGATAGATGTTATCATGGGCTCTTAGCACTATGTTGCAGACTGACAGAGGACTAGCAGATGGAGAGATCCTGTCTATGATATGTTGTGCATAAATGTGAATTTCATTGACATTTTATTCACTGCCTCATATATAGGATTCCAAGTCTATTTCCAAATTTGACTATTTCTATACATGTTAATTTCAAAGGTAGGAAAAATGCTTGGTGAGGTTTTCTGAAGAACAGTTTAATTAAATGGAAAAAGCCTTCAATCTTAGGACCTCCTCGCTGCCAAGTTGGGCAGAATGCAGTTGAGTAGCTGATTAAGCCTTGTTTGTAACTTTATACCTGGATGTTGGAGCCTACCACCCTCCTAGAAAGGGCTTTTGGTTTTATGGAAAGTTGTCTGACAGGTAGGTGACAGGGGCAGAGATGGTTTGGCTATTAGAAGGCATAAGGGTAGCATGCATGGAGCCAGCAGGCCATGGTAGAGCCAATAATTTTATAAACCAATATGTATTTTACTTTTCTGTGTATAGGTGTCACATTGCTTTCATTCCTTATAGTCAAATTTTGTTACTGATACTTATGTATACCATAAGTGGTTTCTTTTCTTTTCTTTTTTTTTTTGCCAGTCGTGGGCCTTGGAATCAGGGCCTGAGCACTGTCCTTGGCTTCTTTTTGCTCAAGGCTAGCACTCTGACACTTGAGACACAGCGTCACTTCTGGCCATTTTCTATATATGTGGTGCTGGGGAACTAAACCCAGGGCTTCAGGTATACGAGGCAAGCGCTCTTGCCACTAGGCCATATTCCCAGCCCCTTCTTTTCTTTTTTTAAAATTTTTATTGTCAAACTGATGTGCAGAGAGGTTACAGTTTCATACGTTAGGCATTGGATACATTTCTTGTACTGTTTGTTACCTCCTCCCTCATTCCCCCTTCCCCCCTCCCCCTTTCCCTTTCCCCCCATGAGTTGTTCAGTGGATTTAAACTAAACAGTTTTGCAAGTATTGCTTTTGTAATCGTTTGTCTTTTTTAAAGTGGTTTCTTTTCATAGAATAGAATTTGGCAATAACTATACTTAATTAAAAGTTGTCTATAACAGAATTTGACAATGAAGGAAGGGAGATAACGCCAATATAGAGTAAACTTATGCCAAAGTTTTGGTATGTTTTTACAAAAATGTCTATATGTTTCATTTTGTTGAGCTGGATGAATGAATTATTTAACTGAATTTCCATGTTGGCAGAGTCAAGTGTAAATTCACTGGAGGAAGACTAGTGAATTTTGGCATTACATTTTGTATCAATTTTCAGTATGAATTTCACATCAAACTGTGGCTTTGGGTGAAAAAAAATTTTCGGGCATAAAAATTTGTTACCAAACTTCATTAAACAATGCAACTGGAAGAACAGCCATCCGAGTCCCTGGCACCTTTGAGTATGCCATAGCACATGGCAAAGGGAATTGAAGATGAAATTAGAGTTATTAACCAGATGAATTTAAAAGAGACATTATCATGGAGTATGCATATTGGCTCAGTACAATCTAGAAAACCCTAAAAAGTGAAAAAGAGGTGTCAAAAAGGTCAGAGGAGTAGATGTCACTATGGAATCAATGAATATTGCTAACTCAGCACCTACTTGCTTCCCTTTGAAATTCCATATCATATGGAAAATTAATTTCTGTTCACTTGTTAATTATATGTAACTATAGTCACATAATTTATATCATCCTACATCTAATTTCTCTTATTTAATATTGTATTTGTAAGAACATGAAGCAGAAATCTGTTGTGTTTTGTTTTGCTTTGTTTGTTGGTCATGGGGCTTGAAGTCTGGGCCTGGACACTGTCTCTGAGCTATTCAGTTCAAGACTAGCGCTCTACCACTTGAGCCATAGGCTCCACTTCTGGCTATTTGGGTGGCTAATTTGAGATAACAGTCTCACAGACTTTCCTGTGTGAGCTGGCTTTGAACCATCATCCTTAGATCTCAGCTTCCTAAGTAGCTAGGATTACAGATGTGAGCCACCGGTGCCTGGTCCTTTCCGTTTTTGTTATCATGATCTTTACTTAGTTATGCAAAGGAGTTGCCATTCAGCTAAACAGTTTACAAATACAATGCATCTTAACCAATGTCATCCCTTTCCTTATTCTCTGTCATTCCAGTTTTAAGGACAAATTTGCCCTATGACCTCACTTCTCTGATATGTGTAAGAAGTGCTACTAATTCTTCATTTCATTCAACTTTTTATCTGCTAAAACCCAAAGAAAATATTTAGTCTCCTTGTATACTAGACCTTGAACCAGACCTAGATCCTAGTACATGTGGGGAAAAAATTGTGTGTTGCTATGATGATTCTTTTTAAAGAAGATTTTGTTTCCTTCTGTCAATAATGTGTAAGCACTATTAGTCTGAAATCAATCAAAACCATAGACAACCATTTGTGAATTCAGTGACTGTTCCAAAGGATTAAGACTTTGGTAACTCACTTCTCAATAAATAGATAAGTAGATTCCCCATGACTTGATCTTTTGTTATTGCCTAGAAGGCCATCAAAACTACAGCCTCTGTTCCCAGTTGTTAATTCTGGATTAGAAAATGCCCTAAATTCAAGAATTATTTTGGGATCTTCTACATTTTTGAATTTTCTTTTTTAATTTTTTTCTTTATTGTCAAAATGAAGTACAGAGGGGTTACAGATTCATATGTAAGGCAGTGAGTACATTTCTTGTTCAACTCATTACCTCCTCCCTCATTTTCCCCCTCCACCTCTCCCTTTCCCTCTCCCCTCCATGTGTTGTACAGTTGGTTTACATCAAATGGTTTTGCACAGCTATGTTCATAGCAGCAAAATTTGTCATTGCTAAAACATGGAACCAACCCAGATGCCCTTCAGTAGACAAGTGGATCAGGAAAATGTGGTACATATACACAATGGAAATCTTTTCCTCTATCAGAAAGAATGACATTGCCCCATTCGTAAGGAATTGAAAGGACTTGGAAAAAAATCATACTAAGTGAAGTGTCAGACCCAATTAATTTCCTATATTTTCTAAGTATTTATGTTTTCTAAAAATATGTGATATGTTTAACATTTTTAAAGCTTTTAAAAGCTGTTCAAAAGAGGAGGATCATTATTTTCTATATGGCTATTTGTCAAAGTCTCAACAGCATAGTATTTAATATTGCATTTTCACTAAACAATACTTTCAAAGATGAATAAATTTTAGGAAAATTCATGATTACAGATTGTTGGGGTACTGTCAGGGGTCAGGACTCAGAGGGCTGGCCCCATTATCTCTTCATAGATTTATAAGGAAGAAGAACTTATCTCATTAATCATCCTTTCAAATTAAGGTATGAAAAGTTGGCCCTGGAAAATAAATATGAGGGAGAGAGGAAATAGTTTTCAAGAAAAATTAAAGCTTGAAGTTTTCAAACCATTTGTGTCCTATCCACGCTATAGATGTAAACACTGTTTTCCCTTGAAAATCAACTTGATAACAGTGGATAACACAGGGAAGTAAATCTTATACATGACAGATGACTTAGTCTTGTGATTTTACCTGTAAACTTCAAGGAATAACAACTTCTTTAGTCAAACTGATTGCTTCAGCTCAGAAAATTCTAAGAATAAATATACAGGCTGGTCACTTTTTTATTCAAGAGGAATTAAATTTTATATGCTTTTATATCAAGGATTCAAAAATTATCCTTTGTTATGAAATTACAGAAACTTGGAGAATATTCAAAAATCCCAGAGGACATTATTGAAATTAAACTAAAAATTATTCAGTGATCTATATAATAACTAGTAGGCAAAAATAAACACAGTTTTAATTTCTTCTTGTAAATATTCAAGTGTGTAATTTTTAAAAGTCATTTTAAAATTTCAGCTGTCTGGTAGCAATTGAGTTTTAATTGCTCAAAAGCATGTTCCACCACAAGTATTAAAGAGATCAATGGTTGCCTGAGGTAGGTAAATATAATTTAAATCTATACAAATTAGTTACCAATGACCCAGTTAACAGTACATTTTTCTTTTAGTTCTCCTTGTTTATTAGCCAAAGGCAATTTACATAAATTTATAATCATGACTCTGATGTGTACCAATTGCATTTTTAAACAAATGGCAGTGATTAATGTTGTCTAAGAATTGTCACTGTTTTATATTTTTATATATAAATGTATGGTTTTTTAAAAACAAAAATAATGTATCAATATGATAGTCTTTATTAAGAAGTGCTTAAGGGTTGGTGATTTGGCTCAAATTATAGAATGGCTACCTCACAACCTCACAAGCCATGTGTTCAAACTCCACTAGAGTCACAAAAAGTTGCTTAAAAATTGAACTTTGTATTTAGAGCAATATGCAATGATATTTTTAAAAATACTGTTACCACTTGGCAAACTGGATTGGAAAATTGAACTTTGTGTTTAGAACAGTGAACAATGTAACTTTTGTAAGTCTAAATTCCTACAACAAACAGTACAAGAAATGTATCCAAGTTTCTTTGGGTCTAGCTCACTTCACTTAGTATAATTTTCTCCAAGTCCTTCCATTTCCTTACGAATGGGGCACTATGGTCTCCCTCATAGGGAATAATTAGCACAGGTTTAGGCAAGTCACAGCAGAGGATCACAAAAGCCTAATAGCTATGCCCCCTATGAATGCATAAGATAATGCTAAGTAAAATGAACTCCATGTTATGGAAACGAGTGATATATCACTGTTGTAATTACTTTCACCATGCCATGTGAAACCGTAAGTTCTATTGTTGATGATCCTCTTGTATCCCCTTCCTGTGGTTGTACCTGCACTATCACTTTTTCTTATCTGAGTACACTGGAAACTGTATATACTGGTATTAGAACTAGGAAAGTGAAAGGGAATACCAAAATCCAGAGACAGGATAAAAAGACAAACCACTTAAAAAAGCAATACTTGCGAAACTGTTTGGTGTAAACCAACTGAACAACTCATGGGGGGAGAGGGGAAGGAGGAAGGAGGAGGGGGGAATGAGGGAGGAGGTAACAAACAGTACAAGAAATGTATCCAATGCCTAACGTATGAAACTGTAACCTCTCTGTACATCACTTTGACAATAAACAAGAAGAAAAAAAAAAGAATAGCTTCATGACTGGCATGAGGCTATTACTGTTATCAGAGAAAAAAAAAGAAATGTACCCAAGGCCTAACGTATGAAACTGTAACTTCTCTGTACATCACTTTGACAATAAATAAGAAAAAAATATTGCTCCATTTCTGAAACTTTATGCTCTTCTCAGGCTTCACTGTCTGAGGATATTAGGGAGTTTCTTATGCAAAAGTATGCACTTACCACTGCCTAAGATATGAGGTTTTAATAGAAGCATTGAATGCCATTATGGAATAGTAAAAAAATGCCCTTGCAGTTGAAGAGAATGCATTCATCCTTCACTTCTCTAGTTAATAGCTAGATGAAGTAGCTTTGCTTTTCTATCTAAAGCTCAGGATTCTAATTTTCCTTCAAAGTGATGTCAAAAGTATAGAGATAAAATATAGTATATGAAGTTTTTCATCTCATTGGGAAATTAGGCATTTGACCTGGGAACTACTCATAATACAAAACTAAATGATGTAAGTAAAATTAGAAATCAAATCAATGTGCTATAGGATTATAGTTATGGGAATGGTTAATGGGCTAATTAACTTCTACAAATTCAGAAAGTGAATGAAGGGGCAAATGATGTTTTATTGGTAGAATTTGGTTATTTTTTATGATCATAATTCAGTGTGTTGTGTGCATTGATTTCTATTTTATCTAAGAGAGTTGGTTTGCATGTAGAAGCCATGGAGCCATTATTAATTTTCTGCTAAGAATCAAGAAGTGTTTCATTCTGCTTCCTTTTATCATTTCAAAAGTAACTAGTATTCTCCAAATCATGATAAATGTTTAAATTTTTCCTATAAATAATTTTAGAAACAAATACACAGATATGTATAGTTTTAGAAACATATACATAGATATGAAGTTGGACACTAAGGTTTGATAAATAAGTGTAAGATGTATATAATGGAGAAATTTAAAGATGATAGTCAATAAAAAACTAAGATAAAATGCAAATTATTTATCATAGATTTTATTAACTGAAAACGTTTTTTTTGCCAATCCTGGGACTTGAACTCAGGGCTTGAGCACTGTCCCTGGATTCTTTTTGCTCAAGGCTAGCACACTACCACTGGAGCCACAGTGCCACTTCTGGGCTTTTCTGTATATGTGGTGCTGAGGAATCGAACCCAGGGCTTTCTGCATGCTAGGCAAGCACTGTACCACTACACGGGAAGTGAAGATGTGAGTCAAGTGGTAATGCCAGCTGTGATTGAAAACTGACTAAAAGCATGAGGACCTGAATTCAAGTACTTGTATTGCCACCAAGAGGAGGAGGAAGAGGAGGAGGAGGAGGAGGAGGGGGGGGAGGAGGAGGAGGAGGAGGAGGAGGAGGAGGAGGAGGAGGAGGAGGAGGAGGAGGGGGGGGGAGGAGGAGGAGGAGGAGGAGGAGGAGGAGGAGGAGGAGGAGGAGGAGGAGGAGGAGGAGGAGGAGGAAATTACATAACTGGAATGCCATCTTTTATTTCCTTATATTAACTGAAAACTTAATCTGCTTTCCAAATTAACAAATAGATCTTGAGAACAAGAGAACAAGAAATATTAATTAAAGAGATTATGGGTATCTGTAGTCTATAGATGAAAAATGCTAATGAGTTATGTATATGAGTGTATATGTAATTTATACTACTGTATATAGGAAGGTACACTTATATTTTATGACTTATATTTTCCAAAAATATCATTTAAATTGAATTTAAACTTTAATATCATAAATATGTGAAAGATTACAAATATGTCCTTATCCCAATTAAAGTTTATACCTTAAGTTATTTCCTATAGAATTATTTCTTCTAGGAGAAATAGACTCAAAATAAATGAATATATAATCTGTCACATGATACTCAGGTATTACATGTGGCTTTTAGTAAGTGGATGAATTAATATCTACTCACATCAGAACACAGGATTATAACCTAACATTCAGAAATGCTCATTTTTCTTGCCTTTATAAACATGGACTTATTACAAAATATGATGGAAAGTGATATATGTGTGTGTATATATATATATATATAGTACACATTTAGTTATATACTTTTACTTTATAATTTTAAAAGAAAGTCTTTGTGGTAGTAGGCATTGTAAAAGGCATATGTTAGAAATAGTTTTTCCCCATTCACAAATGAAACCAACAGAAAAGAATGCCTAGTTTATTTAAAAATATTTATCCAGTGTGCAATAATTTACGTTTGAAAATATTGTGCTAGCCAGGCACAGTGAGTGAAATTTGTAATCCTAGGAGAAATTAGAGAGATCTGTTCAGAAAGCCTGAGCATATAAATCTGATATTCCTTAACCAGGGTTACATGTCTTTCCTCCCAAGTGAAGTGGAGAAACATCAATAGGAGAATAACAACTCAGTCTGGTCAGAGCATGAAAGTGAGATGCTACTTTGAAAACAATCAATGCAAACACTTATTAGGGGTATGGCTCAAGTGGTAAGAGTACCTGCTGAGAAAGCTCAAGGCCCTGAGTTCAAGCCAGAGTTCAACAACAACAAAGTGTTGTACTATTAGTCCTTATAAGTTGATGCTGTATTTGCACTCTGGAAATAAAGATTTGGGTGTATTTCTCATTTGTGATTCTCTGGGTGAATCTTTGTTTCATATTAATAAAAAGTCATCTTTATTACACGTGCATTCATCTACTAACAATCAATTACGTAATAAGCCCTACAGAAAAGAATACACATGTCTAGTGGCAGTATTAAAACTCTTGTTTGATGGGCTGGGAATATGGCCTAGTGGCAAGAACGCTTGCCTTGTATACATGAAGCCCTGTGTTCGATTCCCCAGCACCACATATACAGAAAACAGCCAGAGGGGGCGCTGTGGCTCAAGTGGCAGAGTGCTAGCCTTGAACAAAAAGAAGCCAGGGACAGTGTCAGGCCCTGAGTCCAAGCCCCAGGACTAGCAAAAAACAAACAACAACAAAAAAAAACTCTTGTTTGAATGGATATTCTCAGATGTCAAGTTTTAATTGCCCTGAAAGCTTAAAAGTATTACCCATTTTATCATACTTAAAAATGTAGAATTCTTCATTTCATTATCTTTGTTTTTTCCTTGCAACAATCCTTTTGATTTACTATCAATTTGATTGGCATCTTTCCACAAATTTCCAAACCTAGAATTAGGCATTCTGCTTTGAAAGTAATGTTTTTTTTTAATATATATATATATTTTTTTATTATCAAACCAAATTACAGAGAGATTACAGTTTCATACATTAGGCATTGAATACATTTCAGTTTAGAATTTTCCATTATTCTCAAAGAAGATTTCATAATTACATTTTTGAATAGTTTGTAACACATTTGCAGGTTCACTTTTGCAAACTAAAAGGAAGACAAAGTTCTGTGTAATTAATGAAAAATTTCTACTAATTCATTTTCATTTAAAATTATGAATTTTTCCCTCTGGTATGTGTGATCAAACTCAGATCCATAAATATTGGATATTTATTCCAACAAGGCACTGTGGGAAATATAGAGGAGTAAAATTGTTTTATATTTTTACAAGATAAGGAGAAAATATTAAATACTAATACTAAATATTCAAATATTAGTTATTGTTATTATAACAAAGCTGTAAATATTTTAGTGCTAGAAGTTAATATCTATACACATAAATTTCATGCATATTCGAAAATTACAAATAAATTCAAGTTAAATTACAAATAAATGCATATAAGAAAGAAATAACCTAAAGTTTACATTTTTCTCAGTGTATTAATTGAACTGTCAATTACAAAAGTTTCACATTGTTAATTCCTTTTGTGAAAATTGTAAGTTCTGATAATTTACAAATTTTGTCTTTTTCTGACTTACACAAAGATTAGAACATTGTTTTCATTAAAAAAAAATATTTATGGGGGCTGGGAATATGGCCTAGTGGCAAGAGCGCTTGCCTCGTCGTATACATGAGGCCCTGGGTTCGATTCCCCAGCACCACATATATAGAAAACGGCCAGAAGGGGCGCTGTGGCTCAGGTGGCAGAGTGCTAGCCTTGAGCGAGAAGAAGCCAGGGATGGTGCTCAGGCCCTGGGTCCAAGGCCCAGGACTGGCCAAAAAAAAAATAAATAAAAAAAAATAAAAATATATATATATATATATATATACATATATATATATATATGTTTCATGGTAGCTTAATCTTGCTATTTTAGCTACTTCTGAGACAGAAATCAAGAGATCTGTATTCTAGGTCAGCTCCAGCATAAAAGTTTACAACACTTCATAACAACCAATGTCAGTGACACAAGTTAAGTACATGTAAGATGATTCAAACCCATGTTTCCCCAGGCATAAAGTAAAATTTTACCTTGTAAATAGCCAAGGCACTAAAATGGATGCGAGTGTGGCTCAAATGGAAGAACACATGTGTGGCAAGTACAAGGCCCTACATTCAATCTCTTGTACTGTTCCTTAAAATACTTCATATGTTTTATACTTACAGATAAATTTGAAATATTTTGAAATGTGGACTATCCCATTTGAAAGAGCTCCTTATTTATTTGACATGTATTAGTAATTAGAATTTCAGAAAGAAGCATAAAATAAGTTTCAGGAAGCATAGTATTTAGTTCTCTAATTTGGCTTGAAATGAATTTGAATTTTTTATTCATCTGTCAGTATGTTGAAATTTGTTTTTTTAATCACCAAATGGCTAAGGTAAATTTGTGTTTTTTAAAAAAATGTCAAAATAAAGCAAAAAAATGAGAAATTAGCTTGTTCATTGAGCATGCAACTGCAAATGGAGATTATTTCTCATATATTATAAAGGTGAAATTGGTATCAGTTTACCCTTTCAGCCAACTGACCAGAATGTTCAGCAAGTTTCATGTAATCATTCACCTGACAGTATTGATGGTCTGCCATGATGTGACACTTTGTTTCAAGGCAGTAGAAGATATTTAGAAATATTATACCCAGTCCTTTTCTATAAGGAGTGTCAATCTTGACCAGGAACAAGTCATGACAATGAGCGATAAATCACTGTACAAGAGCAAATAATAAAACTAGACAACAGTATAAGGAATGGATACAAATACTATGTGATAACTAATGTCGGAGATACAGACTAGAAGCACCAAAAAAGAAAATGACATTCTTGACAGGTTATTCATTATGATCTTACACCAATCCATTCTGGAAATTGTCCAACATTTATCATACAAAATTATTTGCAAGCACATATATTACTTAGGTCTTTGTAGACATGGAAGCATTTGATTAAAAACAAAAGTATTTAGCTTGGTATAACGAGCCAAATTTTATGTTCTGTTAAATTCTTGTATATTTGATAATGTCTATGTCTGCACTGCTCTTGTTATTTATACAGATAAGATACAGGGAAATTTTGTTTATTTTGTTATCCATGTTTACATTGCTCAATTTTCAGGAATCCTGGAGTTCTACATTTTTTATTGATCTCAAAATCTCTTTTTCTTAATTTTAGTGTTACCTTTTACAGTGTGTTTAAAAGAAAGATAGCAATGAGCTCAGTAAGGTAAAAACATCTACCTGGTGCTAGATTTTTAAATGAATAATGATACATCTCATAGAAGATTAAGTTTAATTGTGTACTTAGTTCTCACTTTCATTTGCATATAAACTCCATGATTTTTCATCTTTATGGAAATCCCGAATTTATATAAGCTTATATATCTAAAGAGATTTTTGTCATTTATTGAAAACGATATATATTAATATTGATCACTCATGCTATAGAGAAAAATATAATAACTGTGCTTCTTTATCTATTCTGTACAGAACTTAGTGTCTTTTTATTCCTTCTTTTTGCTGGTCCTGGGTCCTGAACTCAGGGTCTGGGCACTGTCTCTGAACTTCTTTCACTCAAGGCTAGTGCTATACCACACTTGGCCCACAGCACTATTTCTGGCCCTTTCTGAGTAGTTTATTGGAGAATCTCACAGACTTTCCTGCCTGGGCTGGTTTCAAACACCAATAGTCAGATCTCAGCCTCCTGAGTAAGAGGGATTATAGGTGTGAGCCACCAGCCACCAGCCCCCAGCTCGAATTTTAATTTCTCAGAGCTAACAAGAATTCTTATTTACTGTAAGAAATAATTTCATAAGATATCCTAGAGTATTTAAAAACATGTTAAAGAATAAGCCCTAAAGATTGTTTTAAAATAAAAATATTCAGAACATATAAGTTTTATGATTATTTAGCTCCTTACAAAGTCATGACACTTTTTATTCAATTAGAAGTTGAGAATATGGCAGCCTAGTTCACAATAATAAATTGGTAAAAATCTATGCCAGGCACGGGGTATTATAGAAACAGTACTTGTTTTAGGTAATGTAGATTCATAATTTCTGGGAAAATTATAGATAAATTGAACAGGCCTTATAAGTTTAGATTAAAGGGATATGTGTCTTACCTACAGAAAATATCAATCCTGGATGGAGAAAGCACAGATAGGACCTTGATTCAAATAAAATCTCCCTCCAAAACAAACTATAGAGTTGGTATTCACATGTGCATTGGAAGCTAGATTGTCTCACAATGCACATAGCTACATGGCCCTAATCACATGACTTAGTGGTAGGATTAAGTGTAAATATGTCGTGACTTACGATGGTTTTGCAAACACATCTTTGACTTTACAGCAGTGTGAAATCAACTCAGAATTTGAATTTCGATCTTTTCCTGGTAAAATATTTGGTGCAACCCTTTCTTGAAAGGCAAGACAATGACCACAATGCACAGCCTCTGGTCAGCCATGCAATGGCTAGGGGAAGCATAATGTTCAGCAGGAAGGTGTAATAAAGGTACTTTCAACATGACATTTTCAGTGTATAATGTGTTTATCAGTATGGAATCATGTAAGCCAAATAGCAACTGTATCAATCTATTAGTACTCATTCATTTACTAAGCTTCTATCTATTTACAATAATCCCATTCCCACTTCAAGTTCCACTAACCTGACACTAACACTATTATAAAAGTGATGTAATAGTTACAATGTTTTATTAAAATAACGTAATATGTGAGTATAGAAAGTTGAAATGACTGTTTGGCAGTGGAAAACTGCAATTTGTTTCCCCCTCAAGAGGCCTTCTATTCCCTGAACATATATACTATGATGTAATTAGTTAACATTTAGTAAATAGTTATTGGGGCCTACAACTCACATGCTGTACAGAGTTTATCTTGTGTAACTTTCATTTCAGTGTTTCCAAATCCATTATTGAAATAAGAATAAAATAAGATATAATATTTATTGTAAAGGTCAAATAATACATATATAATAATTACTGAGTATGTAGCTCAGGTGGTAGAGCAAATGTAAAGCCCTAATTTCAAACCCCACTACCACCAAAAATATATAGAGAACAAGTGACGCACAGAAAAACTTTAGTGTTAGTTATGATAAACTGAAAAGTAAATGGATACTCAGTGTTGAGTAGCTTTGTCTTTGGTAACACTGCAAATAACCAACACTATAGCCATCAGCATAACTTCAGGTACCAACAACTTTCTCATTTTAGAGGAAACCTAGAGTGCAGATGGGGGAAATAGAATTTAAATCCATTATGTCTTTTTCCTCAGGCTTGATAACGTGTCATGTTTTAAACATTGACTATACATAATATAATAGCATTGAATCCAAAGAAATATTATCAAAATAACATAATCACATATACATAAATTGCAAGAAACCTAGATAAATAATGTTGGGTTCTGGTTACACAATGATTTAAAATTATTATATTCTAAGAGAATTGTTATTTGTAGAAACAGTTTTTAGAATCTTAGGAATGATACTTGAAATAGTCAATGATACTGAATGTTTCTGTGTTAGAATTCTACCTCAGGTTTAATTGAGTGCAAATGTTCTTTTTATGACCTTTGCAAAATGCTCAGCATTCTCAAGAGTAATTTATAATACTTATTATTAAGAATTATTTTAGGAATGAGCATGTGCCCATTAATCTATGCATTTCTCAGGAAAAGAAGCCTCATTTTATACTAGTAATCCCAATCTCAAAAAAGAGAACTCTTGTATTCACATCAGTGGTAGGGATATTGAATTGTTTTACCCAAATCCTTCTTTTGCAAAGCAGATGACGACAAATTATTTTCAAGATAATTTCAGTTTCAATTAGTGGATAATTTTTCCATATGTTGAGGGTCAATGACTGCTTACATACAAATTTTAATATGTAAATATTAAATATACATAATTGTTAAGTATGTGTACAAAGTGGTTTATGAATGTGATATGTCTTGATCAAAGTCCCCCTTTCAATATGCTCATTCATCCCTACCAATTCATACTTTTCTTCATTTTTTTTATTTTTGTAGGATACGCATTAAATATTTACTGCATTCTCCCCCATCTTCTCTTATTTGTCTATCTCCTTCCCTTTTAAATAATAAAGTTCACTTTGCTATAAACCTTTATTGTAAAATAGAATGGAAAGTACACAGTTCCCATATACTCTCTTTCCCTACTGACTTATTTTTTATTAGTCAAGGTTGTCTCAAACTGATAGAATGAGTAGCATTTCCCAAATATAGTTTTCTTTGTATTTTCATTACCTCTATTAATTTTACAAAGTAGGAATTTCATTATGAGGTTAAATACAAGATTATAAATACTGTGATCATAGTCACCCTTCTATTATGCTGTCTTATGTTACTTTTTGGCTTTTGCAGATTTTTAAAAAAATTATTGTTTTAAAAGGGAAATTATTACAGCGGCTAGGGACATGGTTGAAGTGGAAGAGCATGTGTATAGCAAGCACAAATTTCTCAAAAATGTGGAAACATAGAATAAAAATTTTTGCTTTCTTTAGCACTCTATGATTAAAAGGACATTCTCTTTTCAAACTTTTAAACTCAAACTGTTGATTAAATATATCATTACAATGAAAGGAAAATATCTTGAGAGTTCAATAAGCATACGTAGTTCAATAAATATATAGTGTTTTAATTTAAGAGTAATCAATGCTAGAGCAAACTAGAATATTTACATTATAAACCAAGAAAAAATGTTGATCTTGACAATGGAAATCAAGAAGGAGATGAAAAGAAGTAACAACATCAAAGAAATAATATGAAATAGGGAATGGAGACATTCTAATATACAATGAAAACCTTTTCCAGTTTCTTTTTCAATGAATTTACAAGAGTTGCTTAAAATATGAAAGGTTGTGGAAAGATCCCTTTTAAAAATAGAAAAAGATGAATGCTAACTTTAAAAAAGTAATTATCCCAATTACAGACAAAATAAATGCAAGCCAAATATGTTGTAAAACATAAAAGAATGTAAACTTTACATTCAATGCCTGTGTCGATAAAACAACTGATAGAAATGGAGAAATAATGAAATCACCAGATATGTCTAATATTTTCATATTAACAAATGATAGATAAAGCAACTAAGAAATCAATAAATATATTGATCATTTTGACAGTATGGTTTGATTTTTAAGATAGATATAGGCTTCCTTCTAGGAAATAGTGACAACAGTTTATGTAATTAATACCAATATCGTATTTCTGAATATAGTACAATAAAATAGAAACCATTAGCAAAACATTGTTTTAAGTTTTATCAAAACACATTTCAAAATAGTCTTTTCAATAATAAGGATATTGTAAAAGTATTTAAGGAACATTTAATACTTAATATTAATCAACATTCTACATATTAAAATATAAAGAGTACAACTATAAGTATATGCAGAAAACGTTCTTTGGCAAACAAGAAACATTTAAAATAAATGAAATAAAATATGAGTTCATGTCATTAGATAAATAGAAAAAGATAAAATAAAAACACTGAAAGATAAAAACATAAAATTATATAGAAGACTAACAAAGTGAAAATCTCCACTTCGGAAACTAAACAGATTTTGCTACATAATTAAGAGAAAAAAGAAAATACAAATGGGAAAATGATATAGAATAAAATCTATATAAAATAAATAATTTTGCAAACAACTACATGTGTAAATATATGCTAACAGTTGTATATGTGATTGAGAAATATTATCTCCCAGAAAAAATTATGCCTAAAATCTACATAAAATTAAAACTCACTTCAATCACAAAATAGAAAGTAATTTCTTTATTTAGAAAATATGTATTCTAACACCCTACAGAAGAAACTCCTGATTTGCTTGATACTATTTATTGTAGTAACTTCAATGCATTTTCTTAATGACTTAAACCAGAGAAAGCTTGTTTACTATTGCCATCACGCTTAAACTTAGGAGAAGAGGACCTATACAAAGAGGATTAGTAAGGCAATAATTCTGAAACTTTTTGCATAGATTTTCTGCAGTTGAAATGATTATTTTTTGTTAAAAAATCCCAACAGACTCAGACAAATAATCGAAATTAATCACAACTATGTTCCCAAAAACAAGATCATCTTGTATGGGCATCAGAAAAAGCCAGCTAGAATTTATATAATTGGAGACTTACTTCAAACAAAAACAAATTAATTATTTGTAAAGTACTTCAAAACTCCAATTAGAAACCATCATTGAGATGACATTATAAAATAAGCAATAATTTTATTCAGAAATATAACAGTTGAAAATAGAGTATAATGCCTCACACACGACAAATATACCCTAAAATTCTGTGTGTAAACAAAGATCTAAGAATGGGTATATCAGTTTTTAAAAAGAATACTAAAGATGAAAAATTGATTTGATCAGTTTTTAAGATATAAAATAATGTTACAAAATAAAAAGGATATGTTATTAGAGCAAGAAAAGCTCCAAAATGAATGCCAAAGTGAGTTTAGAGACAGACATAGGTGGCAACCTGACACAAGTATGGTATACAATGGTATACACATCAGTGGGACAATGGTCTGTTTAAAGGGATGCTGTTTGGCAGATCAAATCATTATTTTGAGTAAAACAAAGCTGATTTATTATTTACCACGACATAAGATGATAAATTATAATCGTAGTAAAGGCTAAAATTTGAAGGGTATGATACTAGCAGTAATAGAAGATACAGTAGGTCATGATTCATAGGCAAAGACTCCTTTATAACGATTAAAAAGAAAGACTGACCCAACTCCTATTGAGGGGTGGGCGTGTGCAGAAGGGGAGGGGAAGTGGAGAGGGTGGATAAGAGTGAATACGGTTGAAGCATTTTACATTCGTGTATACACTAGAACAATGAAGCCTTTTGAAATTGTTGAAGGAGTGAAGGGGGATAAGTAAAAGTGATACAGTGGTGAGGTTGATAAGGTACATTGTAATATCTATATGAAAATTTCACACAGGAATTCTTCTTTGTACAACTAATGTATTCTAATAAAAATAGTGAGCCTGGGGGTATAAACAACTCAAAAATAGCAAATTATAAGGCACAAGTTTTATGAATTTCATTACATAACACTAAAGAAAGCTATGCAGCAAAGAACACTAGACAAATTTAATTCACAGTCAACAAAACAGAAAAAAAGTATCCCTGCAAGGTGTGAAGTAAACAAGGAATTTTTCTTCTATATAAAATTGTGGGACAGAAATAGGAACCCAGCATGTAAGATTCTGCAACCTACTGTTAAATAGAAAAAAAAGGAATCTGTAATCCCTCTGTACATCACTTTAACAATAAAGAAATGAAAAAAAAAGAAATTAAAAGTAAACAGATAATTCTACATCCATTAGAATAGCAATAATTAGGAAAACATGTGCCCAGTATGTGCCAGAGATTTGGAAACAGACATTGTCAACATTGCTCCATCAGAGTCTGCCTATTTTCTATTGTGATACATTTTATTTTTTCTGCTTCCAACCCCACCTAGATCCTTCTTGATCGATGCTTCTTAATTCTGGTTTGGGTATATTCTTATTGTCCCAAGGTTTCAGTTCATCTCTTGATAGCCACTTCTTCTGAGATTAACTAAAATACATTCTTATTTTTATTCTTCTAGCCCCAAGGTTAATAAGAACCTTCTATAATTTTATGAGTTCTTGGAGACCTTGTTAATAAGAATCATAATAAACAAAAAAGGATATAAATGAAAAATCTTTCTCCAAACTTATCCTTCTCTGCCACTGTCACAATTGCCTATTAATTTGAGACCAGAGCACAGTTTTCATTATTTCCATATCATTTCATGTTCAAGTTACATCATTGCTACTTTCATTAGTTATTTTTCAAACCTACTAATTTTTCACTCTATATTTACCTCCCATGTTTCCAATAAAATATCAACAATGAAATCTCTGGTGCTTAAAAATTAAAAATCTCTGAATCTGATATTATTAAACAATATGGACCTAGTATTTTAGCATGAAATCTTGAAACAACCTTATCTAATTCACTTTGACTTTTGAGAAGAAGTTTTTGGAAATATAGAATACTATAAAGTATATAATCGAATCTTAAGGGAGTCCATCCCTCCTCCTTCCTTCAGCCTTCATCAATTTTAATCTACTTTCTGTCTACAAATTTACCACTTCTGCATACTTTATATATAAATGGATTCATACAATATGCAGTCTTTATGAATTGCTTTATATTTAGCATCACTTCAAGGTTCAATCATGTTTTAGGACCTATTCATGCTTTATTTCATTTAATAAACAAATCGTATGACACACTTCATACATTCATCAATTAATGAACATTTGAGTTGTTTCCCGTTAGGGCCTTTATTCTGTTATGAGCATTCCTGCACAAGTACAGGGTTGGAAGCTCAATGGTAGAGTACTGTCTAGCATGACCAAGGTTCTGGGGTCAATATACAAACTTATGCTTTTACTTCTCTTGGTACATAAAATTGGGTTATCACTTTATCAATCTATTGATCCATCCAGAATTAATTTAACTTATGTAGGTATTTGATCTCTTTTCTCTGTACCTTCCTTTTATATTTTCCCTGAAGTTTCATGCTTCATTGAAGAAAATGACTTATTTAAATGATTTTAAATAGAAAAAAAGGAGATCTGATTTCCCAATAGACAATCCAAAAAAGTCTCAAGGTCAGTTTAAAGGAAAATTCATTCAAAAGTGGCTTCTTTCTTTTTTCCTTATTTGTATTATGAGTCAAATCTCAAGAGAAATTAAGTTAAACATTGCAAGCTTGATGTACCAAGTATTTTACGCACATTATAAAAGTTAAGATTGTAGCTCACAGGGCCTCAATTTTGACTATACACTATGATAAAGTTTTTAAAGAATCATTAGCGAGGCTTTCTAGTAACGGTGTGCATCTAAATGACATCTTATAACGGCGTAATGACTATTCTAAATGTGTTTTATTTCTTCTTTTAAAAAGCACAGGCCAGCGCAACAAATAAATGTTGAATAAGTACAATTAAATTCTATGTGATGATTATGAAAAAATAAGTGAGGAATTAAGTTGTTAACTTTTAAACAAGAAAGCTTACATAATGTTTTAAGAAATGATGACTCACATAATGATAAGTTCATAATTTGACAGAAATAAAGCATTTCCTTTCAGAGATGGAATGACTCTACTGTATTTCCCAACATGAGGTCATAGATATAGATTTGGCTCATCCATCAAGATACATCCAAAGTTACAGTATCTCAACTCAACTAGCCTCCCTAATCATTTTAAGTAATAAATATTTCATGCCTCATTTTAATACAGCTAAATAAGCCATACAGAAAATAGAACATATTTTACAAGCGTAATTTCAAAATTTCTACAATGGTCTTATTTTAACATTAAAGAGATACTAATGCCAAGCATCGTATCTTAATCAAATATTGTAGTATATTAATGCTGAAGCATGATCATTCCAAAGATATAATGAAATAATCAGGCAGTTTTATCTTTTTTAATCTGAACTATAGCCACAAACTATCACTGGACTTGTGATAATTATTAATACCAACAGAAATAATTTTATATTAGGGGCTACTCAAATATTGTAGGCAACACTGATTTCAATGACCTAAATCTGTGGAATAAAGTGGAATTTGGGGACCATCCTGAAGAGATCAAAGTTCAACTATATTCAACTTACATGGATGTTGCCTTTCTTAAAAAGTCAAGTTATTTAAAAGCTTTAAAAAGATTCTTTGTGTTTCTATGTAAATGAAATGAAGTTGTCCTCATAGATAATTTATAAAGTGGGGTTTTATGTATATGAAAATCTACTGGAGATATTTGAAAGAAATGATGGGGCAAGAATTCTCTTTATGTTTGGAACAAGTTGAAAATTTTATGGGTATCTACCTACTTCATCCTAATAGCTTTTCACACACACCCCCATCACTCTTGAAACCGGAAATATTTCCCTCAGTTTTGTAATGCCAGTCCTCCTAAAAATTTACCCCTTGAGTAATCCCTTAGATTGTCTGAAGAGTGACCAATTAAGATGATGTTAGAACCACTTTGCCTTAAGTGAAATAAAATGTGATTCATCAATAGATAGTTCTAAATTTCTGCCTCTGAAATTCAACCAGAGTAAACAACTTGCAGCAGTGTGCAATACCATTCTTACAGATGACATCCTCAGTGGGGTATGCTAAAATCAATTTCTTTGTGAGAAGTTAAATAGTTTTTAAAGGTTATCAGCCTAAGGCCATAAACTAGATTCCTTAGTGGTTTGTTTGGAAAATACAGTAAATCCTTTTGCTTTTTGGTTTCCTGACATCAATTTAAAATTGTTATGTGTCAAACAAAAGAGAAATCTAACATATCTTAAAAAGTTTTCAAATGTTGCTTAACTCGACCCATAGTCACTTACATACATGCAACAAGCCTTCTCCAGTTTACCATGGTTTCTATAATTTTCTATTGACCTTCCAGCAGGGTTAACCTCAAGAAATTATTCAGCTGCTTCAAATAATGGTGAAATTTGTCCTGGTTATGAAACAACACACCATGAAATTAATTTAAAAGGACAGTCGAGGCTTGTGTCATGGTTATAGCTTTTTTGCCTCTATTTAATGTGTTATGTAGTTCTTCACAGGGTGATTCGAAATTATACATGAGTGCAAAGAAAAATATCCCAAGGTAACAAACATTAGCATTTTATGTATGTGCATATGGTTTAACAAAAGCTGAATCATATTGACCTCTTTGCAATTTTTCTATCTAAATTTAGTTGATATCTTAATCATGGAAAAATTTAAGTGTGCAGAAAATTCCACTATTGCCTACTGTATTATATTAGTGCTTTTCAGAGAACAGAAACAGTTGGACATATAGTGATGTGTGTGTGTACACATAACATATATATATATAACATATATACATACATATCTATATGTACATATGTTTTTCTTTTTAATGTTATTTGCTTATTTATTATCTTTATGTCGTTCTACAAAGGAATTTCCATTTAACAAAGTGGTTTATGAATTCAATGCATCTTGATTGATGTCACCCCTTTGAACATTCTCATCTATTCTTCCCAACCAAATCCTTCCTTCCCTCACTTTGTTTAAATTTGTAGGATATACATTGAACTATTTTTTGTCTTTTCTTTTTTGATAGTGAGGATCAGACCCACAACCTTACACTTGCTAGGCAAGCTCTTTGCCACTGAGCTACAGCCCAGCCCTATTTTTTTTAAATTCTTATTGTACAAAGGGGTTAAAGTTACCTAAGTCAGGTAATGCGTATAATTCTTTTTGAACAATGTCACCGCTCGTTTTTCTCTCATTTTCTCCTGTTTCCTTTCTGACACCCTCTCCTCCCCTCCCCCGCCCCACCCAAGTTGTACAGTTCATTTCCAACATCGTTTCTAGTGAGTATCACTGCTCAATTAGTTCACCTTTTGTCCCAACATTTCTGTGCTTCCTTTCCCCTCCCCCCAATCAGATAAACTTATATAAAAGACAAAGGGGACAAGATAAAAAACAGCGACAAAAGGTGGAAAAAAAAACAAGAGAAAAATAATAAGAACTTCAAACAATACAATAAAAACCTCTTTTATTTCTTGGAGAACATTTCAGTAGGCATCATTTTATATGATCATATGCACATAGCTATTGAGCACTTATGATCATCTCCAATGAAAATACTCCTCCAGTCTCACTCTTTGAATGTTTACAGTCATAAATTCTTCCCACTCTCACTATACGTAAACATTTATATATATATGTATGTGAGAGACAAAGGCAGAGACCTAGGGAAATGTTGATGTTGCGCTTATAGTCTGAAGGTAATTTGTTGGCAAAATTTCTTATTTTTGGTCTTTGGAATCATTGTTTTGATTAAATAATTAGATGAGGCCTAATAGCAATCATTCTCTTAGAGACTTTTTTGGACATTTTTTTCTATTTGTATTCACATTGCTCTACAAAAAAATTGTGTTATTTATGCTAAGCAGAAGTGTGTATATTGAGAGTAATTTTCTTACTCAGTCTGCTGACTTAAATGCTAATTCAACCTAAACATACCTTCACAAAAAGCTATTTGAATGATAAAAAATCTGGAAAGTGTGGTCTCGTTAAGTGGACACATAAAACATAGTCATGGTATTATTGTAAATGTCATGTGAACTATTACAATCAATACATGTAAAAATACTCCAAGGTACCCAGAAAAGAACACTTGGTTTTTATCTTTCATGAAAGGGAAGTCTATGGGAAGGTGACACTGCACTTGCTAATTGAGGGACAACGGATAAGAGCCTGGCAGAAACCAGTACTCTGTGAGATTGGATAAATGAAGGGATTGAATAACAAAGGAATCGGGAAAGCATTCTTTATGAGCTATGGAAGCATACAAGAGGAAATATATTCAAGAACTAAGATGTAAGCATATGAAGAGTGCCTTGGTGTTGAGGTTGAAGAGGCCCTAAGGTTCAAGCCTACATCTATCCTGTTTTAGAAAGTGATTATAAGATACTTTGAAACAATAAATTTTTATACAAAAATAAGAAAATTATGTATTATAATGTTTTTCAAAAGATCTTCTCTTGAAATATTTTGTTTGCGTCAGTCTGTGTTTGGTGATACTCAAAATCTGACAAGAGGGAGAAAGAGGGAGAACAGAGAAGGTGAAAGGAGTGAATATTGTAAACACTTTATGTACATGTGTGAGATGGAACAGTGAAGATTGTTGAGATTGGTCTAGGAAAAGGAAAGAGAGGGGAGGGAGAAAGACAAAGGGGGTAAGTCTGATCAAGGCATATTGTATGCAAATATGGACATGCTAAAATATAATTCCCTTGTGCAAGTAATTAATCCTAATAAAAATAACTAAACTGAACAGTAATTAATTTGTCTAAGTATTTTTATATCTATATCCCTTTTAAAACATTGTCCCTTAAAAACGTCAAAACAAAGGGCTTAAGCTAGTTAAATAATAAAAATGAAAATTTTTGCATTTTTCTCTTTTTAAATAGACAAGATTATAGGGATTTAAAAGCATGAGCATGCTTCTAAAAATTCACAAATGCCTGGCAATTGTGTACCATGGGTTACTTTGAGGTTAAAGTTAAAGATTTCCAAGAATTACAGAGTCAAAATTATGTAGAAGGCACTTCAAGATTAGTACATTGACAGAGGGTGAATCATGCAAGGATCAGAGTTCAGTGTCTCATCAGCCTTTCCTGCCTATGCACAGCTGGCTCAAAATGATCCAGTGAAACTGAGAGTTAAAGATGACATGGATAAGAACTGGTAGAATAATGGAGTTGATTGACTATCATCACAGCTTACCTTGCTCATGTCTTTGCTTGGAGAAGCCAAGCCAACTACAAAGAGGTCACAAAGTTTCAATGTTCAAAAGTGACTTACAGAAAAGTAATCTTCGAAAGCAATATTTTTCATAAAGTGAGCACAGGAAATGTCATTGCCAATATTGTATTTGCACCACCTAAAATGGTAATGCATGGCCACTGGCTTAGAAATGAAATTGGCAATCTGAACAATCCATGTACCTTTTAAAAAGGCACATAACTAGTCTCAAAAAACAATACAAATATGTATATGTATAAGCCAGTTCATGTCAAACCTCTTCATCCTTTTTTCCTCAGATTTTGACTTTGAATGAACAGGAGCTTAAACCACATTATGATAAAAAGATATCTAGCCCCTTTAGTGTTTTGCCAAATCTTTTATGTAGGTGTGGACCATTCTAGCAGCCCAAAATCATTTAATATTTATTTCCATTTTATGCAAGAATAATTCATTTTGTGTATCCACAAGAGTAGAATTCTTTGCCTTTGAAAACAGGATATTCCATTTTCTGGAAAGCTCAAATGGTTGTGAAGGGTCTTTGGTACACAGTGGATAAACTAATGACTATGTTTTGAATTGGCCTTTGAGCTTCGACCAATTTCTTTTCGGTACCCTTGGTAGAAATTAGAAATATTTTCATTGTATAACTCGAGAGTAAATTTATTTTTTAGAATTCTAAATATAAGATAATGATTAAAGTAGAATATAATAAAATGAAAATAGCAAAATGATACAAATATAATACATCTCAAATTTAGAAAAATATAAAATAGTAGAATGATATTGTGCAGGATAATTCATAAATATTTCAATGCTCCCAACCATTTCCTCTTCTATTTCAAGCTACTAAAAGCTTATGCTTTATGTAAATTGAGACAGACAGGCCAAGAATGATTTCTCCCCATGTGAATATAAGGAAATTAACTTTCCATAACTGTTACTGCTGGAATAAAGACATGTTTGGTGATTCCTGGACCATTGTTCTCAGCACACCATCTGTTGTTTAGTGTGACCTCAAACTTTATAGCTTGCCAAGTTAGTTCCAGGAATCAATTAAGATATGTCTTTCAGTGGTAAGTACAGGCACTCCAATGGCTAGAAATGGACTAGGCCTCAGTCAACTACAGTTACACGTTTTCCCAAGACTCTGATGTGGACATTTTTGTGGTTCCTTAAGATGGGCAGAGCAACATTACATAAGGTAATAGTTCTCAGATGTGTAAAAGTTTAAGGGGAAACAATTAAGTCTGGGATAATTAAGTACTGGGACAAACTTGAGATCTAAAGAAATGGGGTTTTTTAAAACTAATTCCTCAATACTTCCCATTGTATCATTTGAAATTCACTGATAGTATGTATTAATATATACATTAAATTCACATACACATGTACATCCCTGTATGTCTATTAACTTTAGCTACTGTTAAAATGTATTCTGCCTTGTTGAAGGTATTAGACAGCATATATTATTTACCATATGTTTTCAATCTTGAAACAGGTTTCTTCATCTCTCTCTAATTCAACTTCTACTCTTGTGGATACAAAAAACGAATTATTCTTGCATTAAATGGAAATAAATATTAAATGATTTTGGGGGCTGGGGATATGGCCTAGTGGCAAGAGAGCTTGCCTCCCATACATGAAGCCCTAGGTTCGATTCCCCAGCACCACATATACAGAAAACGGCCAGAAGGGGCGCTGTGGCTCAAGTGGCCGAGTGCTGGCCTTGAGCAAAAAGAAAGCCAGGGACAGTGCTCAGGCCCTGAGTCCAAGGCGCAGGACTGGCCAAAAAACAAAAAAAAAAAAAAATGATTTTGGGCTGCTAGAATGGTCCACGCCTACATAAATGATTTGGCAAAACACTAAAGGGGCTAGATATCTTTTTATAATAATGTGGTTTAAGCTCCTGTTCATTCAAAGTCAAAATCTGAGGAAAAAAGGATGAAGAGGTTTGACATGAACTGGCTTATACATATACATATCTGTATTGTTTTTTGAGACTAGTTATATGCCTTTTTAAAAGGTACATGGATTGTTCAGATTGCCAATTTCATTTCTGAGCCAGTGGCCAACTTACAAATACTCTTTTTAACTGATTAACTGTACTTTCAAGGAAAAATGTGATGTTTTCTTTCTCAGATCCATCAGCAAAACTCGTGTTGAGGAGTAGTGAGATCTTTGTTTTATTCAACAACTTATAAACTTTTGTAATTATCAAAATACTGATATTCATATAAAAATCTTAACATTTCAGTTTAACAAGCATATTTCACCCACTTATGAATGCCAACAAAAGCATTACCATGAGATATCAAATAGTCTGACTTTTGTTCAGGGATGGATAATTCACAGAAGTCTAGACTTTGAATAAAGTTCTAGAATTAAAAATCTAGTGTAAATCTCTTATCACATATCTAGGAAAAATAAAAGTAAAAAATGCATGTAGATAGTGACCAGAATTCAAGTTTCAACTACTGATTCACAATATCATTTTGTACCTTAGAAATTAGGCTATCAAATATAGCTTCTGATTGACTCTAATAATAATAATGCAAGCTCCAAAATCCAATTATTATTATAGTCATGCTGGCCTTCCTTTGATGTGTGTAGGTATGTCTCTGGAATATTTGGTTTCACTTAGGGTTTTCTTCGTAGTAGATAAATTGGTTCAGAGCCAGCCTAGGCAATCAAATCCACAAGACTCATCTCTAAACAATCAGCAAAATGCTGGAAGTGGAGGAATGGTTCTGTTCATAGAACACCAACACCAGCTGTTAGTGAAAAAATGGAGGGAAAGTGAGAGCCCTTAGTTCAAGCCTCAGCACTGAGGAACTGGCAAAACAAAGAAAAAAACGAACAATGCATCTTGCTTATACCATTTTTGCTTTGTAATGCATTTTCGCCCAACCCTTAAGGTATGGTTGGCATGTATTTTACTTCAATGTTAATACTGATACAGCTGGACATATCAACAGTGAGCTGTGATACATCATCAAACTCTCCTAACATTTATGTAATAGGAGTCATCAAAAGAAAAGATAGTCATTATCTCTCCTATGGAGACTGGACTGTGGGGTATGTGTGTGTGTGTGTGTACATGCAACTTCTTCTCTGGCATGTAGCAAACTCCAGTTTACATGGCATTCCATAGTCTCCTACTTTTCAACTTAGGATGACCTTTAAGTGTAAACTGCCCCTTCTCTCTACCAGTAAACTGGAACAATCACAGGCTCATACTCCTTTGTTTCACTTATTTCTATTATCATTGCTTTATGACAGCTGATGTACAGTGTCTGTAAGCTATTTTAATATATATATTTCATCTTTTTCCAGTTGTTTAGCATAGGAACATAAATCCAGTCATGTATACATGGGTAAATTTGTCACCCTAAAGAATAATATTTCTTTAAACTTTAGCTGAATTGATAATTACTTTGAAACTTAAGGGATTCATCACTATTTTGACTCTATGACTTCTCAAACATAAGTATTTATGTCTCATTTTCTCATTTGTAGCACTGGGAAGAAAATAAATAACTAAGCCACCCAAGTAGAGCATTGGTATCATTAGAGAAAATGTTAGGTTGGAGAACTGAACTCTCTCAAATGAAGTTTATATACACATATGAGTTTTCTGCACTATTAAGCAGACCTCGAAAGTTCAAGTTGTACTATGCACTTTGGTTAAATATCAAAAAAGATCATAGTAAATATTAAATCCCACTTCTGCTACTGTGGGTACTGCAGTGAAACTCTAGAATGCCATCCTTCTTTATTATTAATTGTTCAAGCATAGTTTATGTTAGTTGTTAAGCACTTAAATCAAACTCATCATTACTGTTTAGATTGCTACTTCCAACCATGTAGAGATGTACATTTTCTATTCCTTCTATTAAAAATAAGACCAAGAATACTGAACTAATTGTTTCATGTAATAGAAATTAAAAATCATAGAAAAATGAGTTACATGAATTACCATATTTTTCATTGATGTCTTTTAATTCGATGGCAATAGAAAATAAAACATTGCATATGGTTCAACCCACTTAATAAAATTTTAAAAAAAATTATCAGAAGTGATGAAAATTTTAGAAAACTCAAGGAAGGTGAAAGGAACAAGAAGCTGAGAAGAGATAAAAGTGAAGTACCATTGACTTAAGAACAACTCTGTAACGTACTTTTAAAAGTGTCATCGTTCTGCCTCAAAGGAAAGATTTTATCCAGTAGTGTACACTGTGAAACTCTTTTTAAATGCTTTTAAAATCTATAGCTAGAAAAAGATCCTTTAAAAGTATTTTAACAAAACAGCTTCTCTTCTCAAATATTCACATTGGCCAAAAAAAAGCTAAGAAAGAAACTGGATTTTACAGAATCTGAAGTTATTGCTTAAATGGAACATTTAATTTTTAACTATAAAACAAATATTAGACATATGTGTTATTTTGCTTTCTATACAACCTAGCCTGACAAGATTTATGAGTTTTATATTGCAAGAGACACGCTTTTTGCTTCTTTTAATGTAAAAATATATTGTCATATAATGAAATTACTGGGAAAAAAGAAAGGAAAATTCTATATGGTGTTAGCAAACTATTGGCCTGCCACCTGTTTGATAACTTTATTCCCATGTATTATATCTGACTGCCTTTTCAGCTCAATGACAGCATTAACAGGTGCAGCAGAGACCACATAGCCTACAAAACCATAAATATTTATTCTCTGCCTCTGCAAAAAATGTTTGTTGGCACTAACTCTAAAACTCATCGTCTATGCTTAATAAAAGTGTGCGTTTTGAACAGTCATTGGCTTTTTAAAATTCTAAGTGTGCCAAATAATGGAGTTATATTTTATTCTATTGCTTAATGTTTGGTGACATTTAATATTCTTTTGCATACTTTTCTGGAGAATCATAATATTTTCGTGTACTGGAGTTGCTCTGTCTAGAATAATATTGATACTTTATTTGAAATTTGCTTTCTCTGTTATTCATGCTAATTGCAAGTGTAATAGAGAACCAATCTATTGTAGTTTTTTAAACGTTGCAAATGTTCCTGTAATTATTCTGACTAGTTGTAATAAAATAATGATTTTTTAATTTTTATCTCTATTCCTGTTTCTTACGTAATCTTCACAATTATGATGCCCCATTGCAAAATGAAAAATAGTAAGTTTAGGAAAGATTTGGGGGAGAAATATTGGACTTATTGAATAAGTAACTATTTGGTTTACTGAGTGAAATTAAATTTTATATTTCTCCAGTCATTTGGTTCTGTTCTCAGGATAATAGAAGAGAGTTGTTCTGTACACTTAACTTAGGCTCTGAGGCATTAAGAGTCATTTGACTTTCCTTCAAACAGGATATACTTTGAATTCTAGCTTTTTGAACACTGAGTTTTATAAACACAAAGTTTCTTATACCTCATCCTTGCATATTTAACATTCATTCACTACTCATATCTTACACTTAAATTCCTCTTCCTCCAAGCAAGTGTTCCCTTGCATAACATTTACCATGCTGTAAGTAATTATTTGGTTTATTTCACTTTCTAGAGTATAAATTTCTCTCTTATGTGAGTACTAGAGCTGAACCTTTCTTGCTTATTGCTCTGTTTGGAATGCTAGAAGCTGTAGTAGTTTTCCATTGCTTCTAGGACAAAGTGACACAAATTTAATGGCCTCAAACAAAACAATTGTTTTATCTTACAGTGAAAGGGATCTGACTGAAATCTTAATGGACTAACATCAAGGTATGGATAGAGATGTGTTTCCCCTAGAAACTCTAGGAGATCTTTTTTCGTTTTTTGATTTTTCAAAGGATCCTTGGCTCATGGCATACTCAGGTTCAATGTCAGTGACATCGAGTTAAGGTTTTCCCATGCTGTAATCTGCCTAGTTCTCTTCAATACCCACCTCTTTCTCTACCATTTTTTCTGGAGGTGCTGGAGATCTAACCAAGTGCATGATACCACTGAGCTACATTCTCAGGTCTCTCTCCCATTATATGGGCTCACCTATATAATCCAGCATGGTCTCTATTTTTTTAAGTCAACAATTAATTGCCTTTGGCCCTGTAACAAAGTACACTCAATATTTTGAGGTTTTTAGATATGGATATCTTCTGAGTGACTTTTGCCTGCCTACAAAAATTCTTGACACATGGATGACTTTGAAGGAATTGTTGCTTGATGAAAAAGTCCATGGACGAATGTATGAATAAATAAACATCAAGTAACACGATATGATGTCCATAGAAGAAATTCATTCATCAGCTTTGTCAGCTGCAGTAAAAAAAATAATGTAAATAAACTTTGAAACAAGCTGAGGACTCTAAAGCTAGATCAAAGGTTTTTCATTTGCTTCTTTCCACTGTAGGAAAAATGTAGCATGACACAAGGTTATGGCACAAGAACTTCATTCTTTGCCAGAGTATCAAAAGGATTTAAAAGACACATGTATCTACAATCATCTCTGGAAATGTCTTGTCAAGTAGCTCTGTAACAAGTTACCCAGATTCATGTTTCCAAGCAGTTTTGAACTAATGTTGAAGACTGCTAGCCCAAACACCCAACATAGATGACAACCAAAATATCTGAAAGGACGCAGACTTTTGAAAAGGCTGATATTTGGGCTCCAATACCTATCCAGTCATTTATTTTTGATATGACATGTGGTTAATTATTTAACTTTTCTTAAGTTTATGTGGTAATAAATGAAAAAGAAATACTCTATAAGGTTATTTTAAAACAACATAAATATAGTTCATTAAGTCATATATAAATTACATGTTTTCTAGTAGACACTCCACTACTATTGGTTCTAATTACCTCCTGAAATGAAATTAGTACTTCTTTAAACAATGCAAAATCGTTAGTGGAGTGAGAACAGTGGAATTCAGCAATGTTTTGCGAGTCAGGAATTGTGTTTAAGGAACCACAAATAGCAGAAATGTGAACTATGAAGCTTCCAACTCATACACTAGGTAGTATGGAAGGATAGCCACATGAACCAGGAGGAAGGAAAAGCTGCTAAGAGTTAGATTCCCTATATTAAAAGACTGGGCAGCAGCTGGAGCCTTAGCTGCAACTTAAGCTCTTGATTGGCTTTAGACTAATTGGTAGCAATTATGATAATTAGTGTTCTCTTTTGCTCATAAATGATCATAAAACTCATTAGCAGTAGGTCTTTTAAAAATTATATCTGATTTAGAGTGGTTGATAAATGCTGGTTTTAGATTAAAAAAAAAAAAAAAGGAGTAGCTGTGTGTTTCTGCTCAGAATTCTCCAGGGAAATATCTCCTTTTATGAAGTTTTCCTAGGTTTTGGTCAGATAAATGTAATTTATTTTTATTGTGTAAATGTGTAATACTTCAAAGATTATATGAAAGTCTTGAAATGCACAATGTCCTCATTATTCCGTCAAATATTTCAAAACATTGCAATTTGTATATGTATGGTTTCCTCTAGTTGACAGTAGTTTATAAGTATTTTTTGTTCAGTGAAATCTAAAAATGTAGCTATTGTCTCAATTTAAACTGAAGCTATTCTAAAATCTCAGTCTCTTTTGTGGAATAATTGAAATATGTGTATGAAATATCCAGTAACATATCATGCAAAATTCAAATTGGGCAATTTATTATGCCAATTCCATAGTCTAATAAACACCAAAGAATTTCTAAGAAATTTCTCTCTTGCAGACCTTCTTGAAGCCACATTAACATCTCTTTACCTGTCTAGTGGTATCATCTTTCAGCTGCTGTGTTGATTGTCAACATTTATAGCAAACTCTTGCCCCACAAAGAAAAGAATGGGAAAATTTCACAGCTTGTTTATGTGAAAACACTCATTTAACTCTCCCAGCTCTCTTTTCCCCTTTACCTACTCCCACTACCAAGAGTGACCATTGGCCAATCAGAGTGTTTTGGGAATACAAAGCTTCTTACTTGCTTCAATTCCATACCTACTCTGCGTTGCCATTACCGCTCTACAGTGCCCTGTAGGGTGAGGGTCTATTGAGACTCCAAGTTAGGCTCTGTTCTTTCTTGACTTTTGCTCTAACACCCAGTAGTTGTGTGCCGTAATCTCTTTCTGCTGCTATAACAGAGTACTAAATGCTGGAAAAATTACTAATGATGTAAATCTATTTGGCTCATAATACTGGAAGTTAGCTGGTCTAAGATCAAAGGGCTTTCTTGCTACATTGTAGCATGGAAGATGTTATTATGCAGAGAGAGAATTTGGGAATTGAAAGTGAGACAGAAGTTAGACACTAGTGGCTCACACCTATAATCCTAGCTACTTGGGTGTCTGACATTGGAAGCATTGCATTTCAGGGCCATCTCAGGCAGAAAAGTTCATGAATCCCCCTCTCAACAAGCAAAGCCAAGATATATATGGTAGGTAGGCTGAGAGTGGGAGGATTATGGTTCCAGAACAGTCCACGCAGAATAATCTGTGAGATTTCCTCTCCATAGAGGAAAACTGGACTCTATGGCATGCACCAGTCATCCCAATAACTATGGGAAATCCTAAAGCAGGCAGGTTACACCTCAAGCAAGCAACTCAGGCAAGAAGCAAGATCCTACCTCAAAAGAAAGTACTCCATAAAACAGAGTTGGAACATGTGGTTCAAGTGGTAGAGCATCAGCCTAGTGTGAGAATATGAGTTTCAACCCCAGTAGAGCCAAATATTTTTTTTAAGAATCTGAATCACAGTGGGTGATAGAGAGAGGAAAAAATGTTCCACTAATTTTTTATTAACTGATTTCCTCCAGTAATTGTTGCATCCATTCATAATGAGGTAATTGCTTTTAAAATTTCCTATGTCTAACTATCTCATGGTGACAAATTTCAACATGAGTTTGGGAAGGGGAATTCAAATCATGGCACTGAGAAACACAATTTGGGATCCCCTAGAGATCCTTGTCTCCTGGTTGAAAGAATTAAATTGACCTAAATGACCAGTTGTTAATATTTCATTAAAAATGAGTCATGAAAGATTGAGCAGACATTTCACTGCAATGATCCACATTCTCATGTTGATATAATATCTGAATCACTGTGCAATTTGACTGTAAATTGTGATTGAAAAATTAGTGTTTTATTTGTAAACTGATAAAAATCCGTTCTATGTCCCTGCCTCAACCTCTTGAATGTACTTGTTTGATTATATATCCAGTGTTGTTCCGACAATATAATAATATTTTCTACTAGAAATAGTAGTATTTGCTTTCCCGATAGCACATGTGTTGTAAAAACTTGAGACTAGATACATCTGAAACACACCTTGGACAGTAGTTCTTGAATAACCGTTATACTTGGGCATGACATGTGCACAGATTCCTCCTTTGGCAGTCAAGCATTCAATCTATTAAATGAAAAAAAAACGTAATTAATTACATAAAGAAAGTCTCAAAAGACCTTCATAGTACATACTGAACTACTCTTTATTGAATAATTTTTAGTATTATTTATTTGTTTTAAAAGTCCTACTTTATTTGTTTTCAATGTGTGTACAAGGGAATATATCAGTGTCTCATATGAGAAAAACTATATTATTGACAATTCATTTGATATTCAAAATGCTATTTGTATTTATTATCATTATGTAGAACCATAACCCATCAATTTTACAGTATTTGAACAACATATTTTATATAAATTTATCATACTTAGCTTTTGGTCTAAAAACAACCCTGCTGAGATCAGGTAATACACATGAGCAGATTAGGTAAACAAGAGTTTCTCTAGGTCATATAACTGCAAATAAAATACCTGAAACAGAATATGTGCATTTCTTTTGCATATTTTAAGACCAATTTGTTTTCCAAAGTGGTTGAACCAAGTGATATTCTCACCACAGTATATAATAGTTTTATTCAATATTCCCATATGCATTTGACATTATTTTTCTATTATATTGAGGATGAAATGCTATTTTATTGCACTTTTAATTTTCTTGAGCTTTAATAAATAGTAAAGAGGCTAATTAGTTCTTCATATTTTAACTCATTATTTGAGTTCATTTTCAAAGTCACATTGACCATTTATCTTGGAAGTTACCTTTCCTATATTCATATAATCACAAAAGACAAAAAAAACTCATTGAATATGATCATTATATTTGCACAGCATGAAAAACAGACAAAATGAAACACACATAGTTTATGGGAGAGGAACATATAGGTATTAATTGAAGTACCAGTTATGCTATTATTTATAAGTAAGGAATTGGTTAGATGGCTCTCTATTCTATCAACATGTATTTAATATAAACATAGATTTATATTCTACTCCGAAAGTTCTAAGCCTAAAAATTGATAATAATTGTATATTTTTCATGTGCTTATTACCACTGGTTAAAATGAAATGCTTTATATATAATGATTTTTATCAGGCAAGTAAAAATTCTTATTAAATATAATGAGTAAATCATGTGCTGTAAACACAGTATTACCTAAGGAAAAATGACAACTTTTCTCCGTTTTGAATCATTTTATTCCTTTTGAGTTATTTTTTCACAATTATACTGGCTTGTAAATTCAGTAGACGTTGAAATACAAATAGTATGCTTCTGAACTCAAAACATTTTCCATAACCGTGTATACTGGTATTGGAACTAGGAAATTGAAAGGGAATACCAAAATTGAGAGACACAGGGTAAAAAAAGACAAACAACTACAATAGCAATACTTGCAAAACTGTTTGGTGTAAGTGAACTGAACACCTCAGGGGGGGAATGGGTAAGGGGGAGGGGGGAGGGGGGTATGAGGGACAAGGTAACAAACAGTACAAGAAATGTATCCAATGCCTAACGTATGAAACTGTAACCTCTCTGTACATCAGTTTGATAATAAAAATTAGAAAAAAAAATTTTCCATATTTTCCCCTGGTCATAATTTTTACTGTAGAATTTGTGGAGTTTTTTTTTTTAATTGAGTTAAAGAAATGCCCTTCCCTAAACATAGAGCTCCCCTATGACCCAGCAGCCTATATACTGGTATTAGAAGAAAGGAAGTGAAAGGGAATATCAAAATCAAGAGACAAAGGATAAAAATACAAATGACTACAAAAGCAATACTTGCAAAATCATTTGGTATAAACCAACTGAACAACTCATGGGGGGAAAGGGAAAGGGGAGGGGGAGGAGGGAATGAGGGAGGAGGTAACAAACAGTACAAGAAATGTCTCCAAGGCCTAACGTATGAAACTGTAACCTCTCTGTACATCACTTTGACAATAAAAAAAAGAAATGCTCTTCCATTATTCTGTTGAAATATTTCTTTAATTAGCAAATCATTTTAGCTGGATGCTCAGAATTCCCACCTGAAATTCTATAGATTGTGGTTCCAGGTCAGCCCTGGCAGAAAAGTTTCCACTAGGGCACATAACTGTCATTCCAACCTATATTGGCATGCTGAGGTTGGGAGGGATCACAGTTCCAAGGCAGCCTAATCAGAGAATTTCACAAAACTCCTCTCCACAGATAGAAACTGATCACCTGTAGGTACAACCATAGGAAGGTGATACAAGAACATCATCAATAATAGAAACTACACATACACATAGGACGTTGAAAGTAGTTACAACTGTGATATATCAATTGTTTACACTATCTCTGTAATCTTATCTGAGTATATTGGAAACCGTGTTTACTGGTATTGGAAGTAGGAAATTCAAAGGGAATACCAAATTTGAGAGACACAGGGTAAAAAAAGAGAAATAACTACAAAAGCAATACTTGCAAAACTGTTTGGTGTAAGTGAACTGAACACCTGGGGGGGGGGAGGGAAAGGGTGGGAGGGAGGGGGGCATGAGGGACAAGGTAACAAACAGTACAAGAAATGTATCCAATGCCCAACGTATGAAACTGTAACCTCTCTGTACATCAGTTTGATAATAAAAATTTGAGAAAAAAAAAAAAAAAAGAAACTGATCACCTGTCTTTGATACCAGCAATAATGGGTAAGCTGAAAGTAGGCAGACTGATGCTCAGGCACAAACCAAGGTAGAAGTGAGACCCTATCCTAAAAACCAACAAAAAAGACAGGGCTGGAGGTATAGCTTAAGGGTATTTTGTCTCCCACTAACAAGCACAAGGCCCTGAGTCAGGTCTCCAGTACTGTAAAAAAAAAAAAATAAAACAATAAGATAATGTTAAATTGAATTGAACATATTTCTCTAAACCTATTATAATATCAAGTATGATGTCTTTTAATTCTTCAGTTTAATATAAATATTTTCTGATCTCTTTGCTTCTTTCTATATTTCCTCTTCTCATATTTGTTAAATTTTTAAATAATGCTTTAATTATTTTTGTACTCTTTTTCTAGTAATTCAAATATAGGTAATATCTGCAAGTGTGATGCTCTGGTCTATTTTGCTTATTTTCATATATGGTTCTTTATTCCATTTTGCATTTGATGATTTTTTTTTTTTTTTTTGGCCAGTCCTGGGCCTTGGACTCAGGGCCTGAGCACTGTCCCTGGCTTCTTTGTGCTCAAGGCTAGCACTCTGCCACTTGAGCCACAGCGCCGCTTCTGGCCGTTTTCTGTATATGTGGTGCTGGGGAATCGAACCTAGGGCCTCTTGTATCCGAGGCAGGCACTCTTGCCACTAGGCTATATCCCCAGCCCTTGATGATTTTTTTTAATTTAAGTTTATAATTTGGATATTTTCCCTCTGAGAATCCATACTTATCTGGATCATAAATGAGCTTCTCCAGAATGGATTTTCCTTTTCTTTTTTTTTCTTTTTTTTTTTTTGCAATCTACCTGAAGTTTCTACTAGCTTTGGACAATAAATTCTTCACTACAGATTTTTTAATTACTTACATAGTTAGAATTTAGATTGTAGATGATTGAAGGGCTAAATCTGACTGTATTGATTGCCTTGTTTCTTCCCTCAATGCACCATATCAAATTAGAATTTTACCTATTTAGGAGAAAAGAAGGCAAATCTGCTTCCAGTTTATTGTTATTGTGAGAATAAAATTTTTTAGGATTTCAGCTCTATATGTTGAGAATTTTTCCTATTTGATATTCCAATTTAGTGGACATTGCCTGTTCTCTCATGGGTCTTGAAAAGTTTTAAAACCCAAAGTCTAAGTTCATATGTTTATCCAGTGTTGTTGACAGTCACAATTCAACTTATTTTTCCTCTAGGTTCCAGGCTGCATGTGTTGGATTGTATTTTATGTATTTCTTTACCAGTTTTAAAGTTCAGATGAAATACTTTAAAATAATTTCCCATCATTTTTGTTTGTTTCCATTGAAAGGTTTGTTCAGGTTATTTAGTCTGCTAAAATGCCAGAGGCAATAACTTAAACTTGATGATTTCTGACCTCTTTTTCAACTTTGTGGTTGATGCCATGTTCACTGTATTAAAGATTTGTTGTTGATAAGCACTATATTTCTAAAAAGAAATAACTTGGGAGAGCAAGCAATATAATTGTCCACTCATGAGAGGTTTTGGGGCCACATGTTCCCATAGCTTATGCATCAGTGTCCTTGCCCTAGGCTGTCCTATTTAAAAGATGGGGTTTTTAGTTAAATGATAAATTCAGTTTAAATAAACCTTATTCCCCATTCATTTACTACAATATAATAAAAATCCTTGTTAATCCTTGGCAATCTTTCTTTTAGTGAAAGACAGCTTTCAGAAATGTTAAAATTCATTGGTAGAGTATATTATGAGCCTTCTAATTATACATGCCTCTTTTAGACACTGGACAAATTCTTCTGCTAAATATACATTATTTTCTAGAAATCAATTTGTTTTTATAATATATGTGTACATTATGTCTTATTCTTGATTTAATCTTGATTCTTGATTGCATTCAGTAATTATACTTGAAATGACAATAGTGCTAACCTCACAGAGTTGTGAGGATATTGTCTGTACATAGAAGTTTTGCTATTTGTGAAAATACAAGGCCATGTATGAATACAGTACATTCATAAAATATATTTTATGAAATTGTTTCACCCTCTGAAATACCATAGAATGTAAAACAGGTTCTGTTTGGGGGAATGGTAACAGGAGGGAGACAAGAGGAGAAGAATGGGAGGTGAATGTGGCTGAGGTGTTCTATATACCTTGTATGAAAACAGAACAATGAAACTGGTTGATATTGTTCGAACAAGAAGGGAGTGAGGATGCTGAGGAGTGACAGAGGGGATGGGTTTGATCAAAGTAGATGGAAATATATATATATGGAAAAATGAGAATGAAACCCCTTTATACAACTAATATATATTAAAAATGAAAAGCATATTTAATTTTATAAAATATAATTTGATCCATATTTAGAAAAGCATGTAGATTTTTTTTTTTTTGGCCAGTCCTGGGGCTTGGGACTCAGGGCCTGAGCACTGTCCCTGGCTTCTTTTTGCTCAAGGCTAGCACTCTACCACTTGAGCCACAGCGCCACTTCTGGCCATTTTCTGTATATGTGGTGCTGGGGAATCGAACCCAGGCCTCATGTATATGAGGCAGGCACTCTTGCCACTAGGCCATATCCCCAGCCCCAAGCATGTAGATTTTTAATCATCTAAAATATCTGGAATTTAGCACTATGTCTGACAAACGGTAAATGCATAGGCAATTATAATGACTCTTTGTACAGTTGATAATGAGAAATAATTTTTTAAAATATATTTTGTTATCTTTAAACAGTCATATAAAGGACTAAACATTTATCAAATCAATTTATAAGTACAATGAATCTTCATTAGTGGCTTCTCTTTCATCATTCTCCCCACCCCTCCAAAATGAGATGTTCATGGTACATTTGTCACCTCAATACTAATTTTAAAGGATATACTAAAAACTAAATATTTTCATGTATTTTATTTTATTTTCCTTCTATATTTTGTATCTGTTAAAGAAGATCTATAGCAACTTTAAAATAATTAGTTTTTGGGGTGGTAAGAGCAAAGTTAAGATAATTTTCCTCTGTCAAATAAGGACATTTGATGAGATAACATGAATTTTTTTCCTTTATGAAAGAACCTTGAAGCTTTGAAATGAAATCAAATGTAGACTTCTAATTCCAAGACTGTAATGCTAGCATGGCCAACTTTAATTTTGAAAAAGCATGGTAGAAGACATATATAATCAAATATATAGAAATAAATGCACATTATCTTTCATAACGCTCATTTAATCCACCTTTCCAAGGAGAACTTCACAAAATCCTACCTCTGTATATAATTCTACAATGGATGCATTTCCAAAAGCATAATCTATTGCTTCCACTTCTTTTCCCTAATCCATCAAAAAATAATTACTTAGGTGTGGCTAATTTGGGATTTTTCTCTAATTTCTATGGGGCTAGCAAGATTGCCCAACAAAATAATCCATGAAACAATGAGCATATATTTAGAGAGGATAATTTACAGCCGGACTTCATCTAGGATGCTACCTGAATTACTAGGGCTTTACATGGGCTAGTCAATCACTCTATCAGCTACACTTATGTCCCCGGAAATTATTTAAATTTTATTGAAAATAATATAAATATAATGGCTATTTTACCAGAAGTAGTAAATTTATTAATGAAAGTCTCAAATTAGGTTATAATGAAGTTAATATTAAGAAGGTCTAGGCATGGGGGATCTTGAGGTCAACAGTGTAAGCACCACTAACTTATAAGTTGTCATCAAGATTTGGGGTATGCAAAGAATCTTTAGACATATATTGATTGTCAAATCTTAAGAAATACCCATGTCATCTTCAGATTTCTTGCTCATGGCTAGTGCTCTAATATTTGAGCTGCTCCTCCAGTCTAGTATTTTTCTGGTTAGTTGGAAATGGAGTCCCAAAGACTTTCCTGCTGCCTCCAGTAGCTAGCAGTACTGGTGTGAGCCACAGGTGCCTAGGGATCTTCAGATTCCTGAAGATCACTTCCTAGCCTGAATAAAATGGTGTTATTACAACTTAAAATTATGTAAAACCTAAATTGGGTTTTGACATGTGGTTTAGGGCTATAAAACTCTTTTTCAAGTAACTTTCTGATTCTCTAGGTAAGAATAACTGGATATCTCATCCAAATAAGGAGTTACAATTTGTCATCTTTAGGATTACTGGAAACAAATGTTAGTCTTGGGATTATTTTATTTTGTGCCACTTATACTTTCTCATGTATGAAATGTGCTTTGTAAATATATGATGCTGAAATCATAAAAAAGAAATACACATGTCTTTTTAATTTTAACATTCAGTTCTCCACTCAAAAGGCATAAAATGTTAAATTGGGTAAAAAAATCAAAACACGAATATCAGTTGGCGTCAAGAAACACATCAATCTGATAAAATTAAATGTTTGCTTCAGAGAAAGGTATGCTAAAGGTCTTCCAAGCAAAGTGACCCAGAAAACCGGCAGAAGTAGCCATATTCATATGCAATACAGTTAACTACTAATAAGAACTGGAAGAAACGAAGAAAGACACTTGATATTACTAAATGAAACATTTTCATCAAGAAGACATAACATTTTTACACCAAAATTAAGTGTACCCAACTTTGTTAAACAAACAGTATTGGACTTTAAAAATATGAACTACAATATGAGATTTCAATTCATCCCTTTCACCAACAGATAGCTCATTCAAGTAAAAATTAATAAGGAAAACTAAGATTTAAATGCTACCACCAAACAATTGGACATAACAGACACAGTCTATAGACTATTTCATCCAGCAACTACACAATATACATATTTTTCAGCAGCCCATAGAGCTTACTCAAAAATTCATCATATTCCAGGACATAAACTGTCAACAAATATAGCAAAATTGAAATAACATCCTGTATCTACCCATATTATAAGGAAATAAAATAAAGGGTTAAGAGCAAAAGAAGCACATATATATATATATATATACATATATGTGTATGTGTGCATATATATGTGTGTATGTATATACATGTATATATGTGTGTGCTTCTATATATAGTAAGATACATATGAATATATATGCTATATTCTTACTGCTCTGAACATGTTGCTGAATGATGAGATGATGAGTAGATCATTGGGAAAATAAGATTATAAATTCAAAACTTTCTAAAAGTCAATGAAAATAAAAATATATCCTTCCAGAAACCCTGGACACAACTCGGTTTAGGACTATGAGCTACATAGTCAACTACAATGAGAGATTTCGAATTAATATCAGAATGAAACATCCCAAGCATCAAGGGAAACAAGAAATAGCTAAACTCCATACTAGCAAATAGAAATAAATATAATTAGGCCAAATTTAAATGGAATAGAGAGTAAAAAACTATACAAAGTATATATGAAATAGAAAGCTGGATTTTCATAAATATATTGACAAATCCCTAGCCAACCTAACGAAAAGAAGATAAGTAACCCAAATAAATAAAATTAGAGACAAAAATCAGGGCATCACAACAAATGCATTTGAACTTGTTACGTACAATATAATTGTTATGTACAAATGCATTTGTTCAAATGCCTCAACCTAACAAAATTAAACAAAGAGGATATAAACCATTGAAACAGATCTGTAATAATCAGTGGCACCCTATGAATCGGGAATACATTTCATTATGAGACATGAGTACATGAATATGAAAAAAATCTAAAACCATCCAAATGAATTTTGGGAGATTTGAATAATGTAAATTTATTTGTTTTTGTTTTTGGCCAGGCCTGGGCCTTGGACTCAGGGCCTGAGCCCTGTCCCTGGCTTCTTCCCGCTCAAGGCTAGCACTCTGCTACCTGAGCCACAGCGCCCCTTCTGGCCGTTTTACATATATGTGGTGCTGAGGAATCGAACCCAGAGCTTCATGTGTAGGAGGCAAGCACTCTTGCCACTAGGCCATATTCCCAGCCCCAACAATGTAAATTTAAACATATCTATTTATAGTAAACGATAACATGAATAAAAATAAAGCATAAAATGCCAAATATATTTTTATATCTCCCCAAATGACATTTGTCAAAACAACTTAGCATTGTTTTCAATAACAAACGGGGAGAGAGAAAAATTAATTTTAACATATAATTCAATATTACATACTAGTAAAAAAGAATAGAAATATTTATGTGTAATATACAGTTTGATTTTATTTTAAGACTAAAACTATAGTTTATATAGTTAGGTAAGTAGGTGAGTCGATATAGACATATGCATGAATGTTTCCATACACATATAATTGAGAGAGAAACTAAAGGAGAAAGTGGGCACTAGAGAAGCAATATACTAATTATGTACAAACACAAACATATATAGATAAGTAATACACAATAGCTTTATTCATAAAATTAAGTGGATGAATCGAAAAAACAGAAATGCAATGATCAGTGAAATTTCTCATCTAAAACACGTGATGAATCATTATATGAATCATTGAAAGGTGAATGTACACAGGTAGTATTTAAAATATAGATAATTACATTAAATCACTATTTTGTCACTTTAGAGCGAAGAAGCTACCTACTTAGTTCTGCATTCTAGTAAAAGTTGGTGCTCCTAATTTAGGGACTCAGAAGCTCATGGTCTTGGGTGCATTCCAGTTCATCTAACTCAGCTGTTGAAATAACAGTGGTATTTAAGTTGATAATGATGTGACCTTCAGTATCAGGTGTTTTCCATGAAGTGTTTCCATTTATGGCATGCTGTTTTCCCCTGAACTGATGAAAGCTAAAACTATTTTAAAGCTTGCAGGCACTAAATCTATTTTACCAATCAATGATGCTGCTATGAATCCGATTGTTAAAGAGTACTATTTTATAATTTGAAGTTGGTTGATATAGTAGGTTGAAAATGGTCTTCAGAGATATCAAGTCCTCATCTCTGGAACCTTCAAATATGTCAACTGAGTATTTGTGCATGTAATTAAATTAATGATATTGATGGGAGTGGTAGTTTATCCAGGTAGAACATAAATACAATCACATATAGCCTTTAAGGTAGAAGGTGCAGGGATTGGGGCTGGGAATATGGCCTAGTGGCAAGAGTGCTTGCCTCCTATACAAGAAGCCCTGGGTTCGATTCCCCAGCACCACATATACAGAAAATGGCCAGAAGTGGCGCTATGGCTCAAGTGGCAGAGTGCTACCACTGAGCAAAAAGAAGCCAGGGACAGTGCTCCAGCCCAGAGCCCAAGGCCCAGGACTGGCCAAAAAAAAAAAAAAAAAAAAAAGGTGCAGGGATTCAGAGAGAAGTGAGCATTGTACCTATGGGGGCATAGATTGGAGTAATACAGTTACAAACCAAGAAAAACAAAAGGATTACTGGAAGCACCCAGAGACTATAAGAGGTAAGTAAAGGATTGTTACCTGGAGTGGGATCCAGTTAACCCTTTGATATAAGCTTTGTGATACCTTCCTGACTTTAGACTTCTCTGAACTTTGGGGACTTTTTTTCTGTTGTTTTGTGTTTTTGCTTTTGTTTTTGTTTTTTGCCAGTCCTGGGGATTGGACTCAGGGCCTAAGCACGGTCACTGGCTTCTTTTTGCTCAACGCTAGCACTCTACCTCTTGAGCCACAGTGCCGCTTCTGGCTTTTTCCATTTATGTGGTGCTGAGGAATCGAAGCCAGGGCTTCGTGCATGCTGGGCAAGCACTCTACTGCTAAACAACATTCCCAGTCCCTTTTTTGTTGTTTTAAGCCACCAACTTCAGGGTAATTCATTAAAACAGTCACAGAAAATTAATACAGTGGAAGTTATATAGTCATACATTCACACCGAGATTCACTGGATATGTTTATTCTAAAAAAAATTGGTAAGATACTTCTGAAAATAAAAGTAAAATAAAGCAAGTTTACTTCATATAAGTTGTTTTGATAGAAAACTAAACAAGGGGCTGGGGATATGGCCTAGTGGCAAGAGTGCTTTCCTCGTATACATGAGGCCCTGGGTTCGATTCCCCAGCACCACATATACAGAAAATGGCCAGAAGTGGCGTTGTGGCTCAAGTGGCAGAGTGCTAGCCTTGAGCAAGAAAGAAGCCAGGGACAGTGCTCAGGCCCTGAGTCCAAGCCCCAGGACTAGCAAAAAAAAAAAAAGAAGAAGAAAGAAAAAAAGAAAACTAAACAAGTATTTTAATGCAAGTTTTTACTCAACCTGTAGTTTTCTGTAAATTCCTAGTTGAAGGTGCTTGATCACCCTGTAGACTATATGGGTTACAAATAAACCACACATCATTTTTGGAGAGAAAAAGGTGACTCAGTAGATTGAGAGGAAAATAAAGATATGAACTATAATCCTATGATATATATAGGAGTGGATCTAATCATTGGTAACCAGAGATTACCTATATTTACTTGGGAATCTACTCTTCAAAATGATCAAAGAAAAACAATTTATGTCACTTTGTTAGACAATTGTCTGACTATTGCTTGCCAATAACCAACTTTACGTATTGGTGTGAGACAATTATTTTAGATCTGTTCCATGACTTTCATGCAATGCCATTGAGTGGAAGCAGAAATAACACAAGTTTGACTTTTTTCGTTGCTGGAAGCAAGGTGAGTTAATGAAACTGAAATCTACTGACAATGACTGTTGCAATCTTGGGCATGAAGAAGAAACATACATATTTTTCCCCAGTACTGGAGTAAAAGTAGCAGATGGAGTCTGAAATATTGCAAGGAGAGAGAAGTTACAAATGGACACACAGAAAGGATGAATCACAGGATGAATGAAAAAGTCCAGATTTATCCTATATGAAAATCTTTATGTATTTTTTTTTTTTTTGCCAGTCCTGGGGCTTGGACTCAGGGCCTGAGCACTGTCCCTGGCTTCTTTTTGCTCAAGGCTAGCACTCTGCCACTTGAGCCACAGCGCCACTTCTGGCCATTTTCTGTATATGTGGTGCTGGGGAATCGAACCCAGGGCCTCATGTATATGAGGCAGGCACTCTTGCCACTAGGCCATATCCCCAGCCCTCTTTATGTATTTTGTGTAAAGGATTAACTTGTTTCTCTGGTAATAGGCATATTTAATGTAGCAAGACAGGAACATATATTAGAAAGACTACTATAAAGGAGCAACATTTTTTGAAATATCATATAGTGAACATTCTATGAATGTTAAAACAAGTAATCATCTTTAAATATATCTTGTCAGTTTTGTAATGTATATAAGGAAGAATCTTTCCAATTCCTATACCTCTATACCTTATGACATATACTCATTATTATTTCAATTTCCCTTTTTATCTTCACCATAATATTTCTCAGTGTATGTCCACTTTAAAGAAACTATATATCAAGCATGTTTAATAAAACACATTAGAATATTAGATACTAACATTTTATTTTACGAAGTGAACAGATTCTGCAAATTTTCTCTAATGCAACTTCTCTGTCCCCTGGTATTTTCCAAATTTATAGTAAGCATTTAATGAAGATTGATAGAAACAGTCTTTTATTTTATCATTTTTAAATTTTAAAATGTTAATATTCCAATCTTGATGTGATAAATCACTAAGAACAACATGATAAAATTTACCAACTTATGAACTGTGTGCCAATGAGGATACTGGCCAGGTTCAAATTACATAATATTTCCAAATAATTGTAATAGCTGCCATGAATACTATATGAAGTCTCCAAGTTAGGAAATTAGATTATTGACTTAGTAAATTAAGGCAAAGCTATGTCATAATTATGTCTTACTTTCTAGGTCATCAGGCCAGGAATGGCTTAGCTGAATCTTCCAGCTCAGACTCTCCTAAGGCTCCAAATGTGGTTGAATGCAAACGATGGTAAACTATTCCAATGGCTGAATCCAGTTCCAAGCTGAGTAGGTATTTACAATTGTTTGAGCTGGCAATCTTGTTAGCTATGATCAAAAGCCATTTTCAGTTCCTTGCTACAAGTCCACTTCTATAGTGTATCTCACAACAAGGCAGCTTGCTTATTGAAGTGAACAAGTGAGAGAGAAATAAGAGCACCACAAGGGTAAAAACACATTGTCTTGTAACTTAATCTTGGTAGTGAACGAGCATCACTTCTGTTGTACTCTGTCAGAAGTGAATGTGTATGTTCAAGCCAAGCTCAAAGGAAAGATATTAGTCAAAACTGAAATTACTACAGGTGGGAATATGGTACAATGGGAAGATATTCTACCAAAGACATATAATTACTTTTGCTATTGAATAACAAATAAGGATGCTCAATATATTGGAACTTGATTTGAATTGTTGACCCCGACCAAATAATTCAGTTGAAATTTAGTTGTTATTTCAAGATCAATGTGCATTCTTCAGCTAAAGAAATAATTTTATTATTTCAGCAAAATTCATAGCACAAAAAGAGTTCATCTTTTCAACAAAATTTCTTTACACTTTCTTCAAACAAAACGTATCTTCTTTTTTCTTATACTTGCTAAGCAAGCCCTCTAGCACTTAACCAAATTCCCTAAGACTTTTCAATTTAGGGTTTTTTTTTTTAGGTTATTGTTAGGGTCTCATGCTTTTTGCCCCAGCTGGCATGCAACCAATGTATAACTCTAGGATTGCAGATATGATACATTATACCTGGCTTTTTTCTGGGATATAGGCTAGTAACCTTTTGATAGGGTTGCCTTCAAGCTGAGCTCTTTTTGATCTCTATCTCCTGAGTAGCTGGAATTACAAGAATACACCACTACAACTCAGCCAAAATATCTTATCTTTGTAACCTACAATACTTCTCTTTCTCTGCCATCATCCCTACATGTTGCTTTAACAAAACACCTTGCACTGGGTAATTGGTGAACAACAAGTATTTATTTCTCTGGAGGCTGACATAAATTCTTCTTTTTCTACTTTTATTTTTTTTCTTATTTATTGTCAAAGTCATGTACAGAGAGGTTACAGTTTCATACGTTAGGCCTTGGGTACATTTCTTGTACTGTTTGTTACCTCCTCCATCATTCCCCCTCTCCCCCTCCCCCTTTTCCTCTCCCCCCATGAGTTGTTTAGTTAGTTTACACCAAATGGTTTTGCAAGTATTGCTTTTGGAGTCGTTTGTCTTTTTATCCTTTGTCTCTCGATTTTAGTATTCCCTTCCACTTCCCAAGTTCTAATACCAATATATACAGTATCCAGTGTACTCAGATGAGATACAGTGATAGTGTGGGTACAACCACAGGAAAGGGATACAAGAAGATCATCAACAATAGCAGCTACAGTTTCACATGGCATGTTGAAAGTAATTACAACAGTGATATAACACTCGTTTCCATAACATGGAGTTGATTTCACTTAGCATTATCTTACACATTCATAGGGGCATAGCTATTAGGCTCTTGTGATCCTCTGATGTGACAAACCTAAACCTGTGCTAATTATTCCCTATGAGGGAGACCACAGAGTCCATGTTTCTTTGGGTCTGGCTCACTTCACTTAGTATAATTTTTTCCAAGTCCTTCCATTTCCTTATGAATGGGGCAATGTCATTCTTCCTGTTAGAGGCATAAAATTCCATTGTGCATATGTACCACATTTTCCCGACCATTCATCTACTGAGGGGCATCTGGGTTGGTTCCATATTTTAGCTGTGACAAATTGTGCTGCAATGAATATTGTTGTGCTGGTGGCTTTAGTGTGTTCTTGTTTCTGGTCTTTTGGGTAGATGCCCAAAAGTGGGGATACTGGGTCATAGGAGAGCTCTATGCTTACCTTCCGAGGAATCCCCATACCACTTTCCAGAGTGGCTGAATCAGTTTACATCCCCACCAAAAATGAAGTAGGGTTCGCTTTTGGCCACATCCCCTCCAACATTTATTATTGTTAGTTTTCTTGATATAGAATATTCTTACTGGAGTGAGGTGGAATCTCAATGTTGTTTTGATTTGCATTTCTTTTGTGGCCAGTGATGTAGAGCAGTTTCTCATATGTCTCTTGACAATTCTCATTTCATCCACAGAGAAGTCTCTTTTTAAGGTTTTAGCCCAATTGTTGAGGGGGCTGTTGGTTCTTTGCAGTTTTGTTTTGGGGAATTTCAGTTTTTTAGTTCTTCGTATATTTTAGATATGAGGCCTTTGTCCGTTGTATGGCCGGTAAAGATCTTTTCCCAATCTGTGGGCTTTCTGTTTATCTTGCAAGCTATGTTCTTTGCCATGCAGAAGCTCTGCAGTTTGATGCAGTCCCATTTGTCCATCCTTTCTTTGATTTGTAGTATTTCTGGGTCTTTGTTAAGGAAGTTCCGTCCTGTACCAAGAAGCCCAAGTGTTTCTCCTACTCCTTCTTTTAGTGTTTTCAGGGTATCTTTTTCTATTTCAAGGTGTTTGATCCCATTGGAATTGATTTTGGTGCAGGGTGATATATAAGAGTCTACTTTTAGTTTGTTGCAGGTGTTGAACCAGTTTTGCCAGCACCATTTGTTAAAGAGGCTATCTTTCTTTCATCCTAATTATTAGCTCTTTTATCAAAGATTAAGTAGGCACAGTTCTGTGGGTACATTTCTGGGTCTTCAGTTCTGCTCCATTGATCCTCAGGCCTGTTCTGGTGCCAATACCAAGCTGTTTTTATTACTATAGCTTTATAATACAGCTTGAAGTTTGGTATTGTAATTCCTCCAGCACTGTTCTTTCTCATGAGGATTGTTTTTGCTATTCGTGGTCTTTTATTGTTCCATATGAATTTCTGGATTGCTTCCTCTATTTCATTAAAAATGGTGTTGGAATATTGATGGGCTTTGCATGGAATTTGTAGATAACCTTTGGCAATATTTCCATTTTGACAATACTAATGCTCCCAATCCAGGAGCATGGGAGGTTTTTCCATTTCCTTAGTTCTGACTTAATTTCCTTTTTCATGTTTTTAAATTTCTCATCATAGAGGTCTTTCACTTCTTTGATTAAGGTTATTCCAAGCTATTTTATGTTTTTTGAGGATATGCAAAAGGAGTTGCTTTCCTGATTTTGGCCCCCGTCTTTGGGTCAGTAGCATATAGAAAGTCCGTTGATTTTTGAAGGTTTATTTTTTATCCTGCAACTTTGCCAAAGTTTTGGATCAGCTCTAGTAGTTTGGGAGTAGAGTCTATGGGGTTGTTTAGGTATAGGATCATGTCATCTGCGAAGAGAGAAAGTTTATCTTCATCTTTTCCTATTTGGATACCCTTTATGTTTTCTTCTTGCCTAATTGCTTTGGCAAGGAATTCTAGTACTATGTTGAAGAGGAAGGGAGAGAGTGGTCATCCCTCTCTTGCTTCTGAATTTAAAGGGAATGGCTTTAGCTTTTCACCGTTTAGAATTATGCTTGCTGTTGGTTTGTCATAGACTGCCTCTATTATATTCAGGAATGTTCCCTGGAATCCCAATTTTTCCAGGGCTTTTATCATAAATGGGTGCTGAATTTTATCGAATGTCTTTTCCGCATCTAGAGATATAACTATGTGATTCTTTACCTTCCTTCAGTTGGTGTGGTGGATTACATTAATTGACTTGCGTATATTGACTTGCATCCCTGGGATGAATCCAGTTTGATCATGGTGCATGATTTTTTTTTGATGACCTATTGGCCAGAATTTTGTTGAGAATTTTTGAGTCTATGTTCATCAGGGAAATCGGTCTGTAGTCCTCTTTCTGTGATGAGTCCCTGCCTGGTTTTGGGATGAGGGTTACACTGGCTTCATAGAATGTGTCTGGTAGTGAACTTCCTCTTTCAATTTCATTGAAGAATTTGAGAAATATTGGTGTGGGTTCTGTTTTGAAGGCCTTGTAGAATTCTGCTGTGAATCTGTCTCACCTGGGCTTTTCTTGGATGGGAGATCTCTTATTGCTGTTTCTATTTCAATGCTGGATATGGTCTGTTTAGAAGATTTAAATCTTCATGGTTGAGTTTGGGCATATCAGTTTTTTCTAGGAAATCATCCATTTCTTCCAGGTTCTTGAATTTGTTGGCATAAAGGTTTGCAAAATAGTCCCTTATTGTGTTCTGAATTTTGGTTGTTTCTGTGGTGATGTTACCTGTTTAATCTCTGATCTTGTTTATTTGGGTGTGCTGCTTTCGTTTTTTGGTCAGGTTTGCTAGGGGTCTGTCTACCTTGTTAATTTTTTCAAAGAACCAACTCTTCATTTTGTTGATTCTATGTTTTTTTTGTCTCTAAGTCTTTTAATTATGATTTGATTTTAATTATTTGCTTCTGTCTATTGACTTGTGGTTTGGCTTGTTGTTCTCTTTCAAGGAGCTAAGGTGCTTCCTTAAGTTGTTGAGTTGCTGATTCTCCAGTTTGTTGGTGTAGGCACTCAGATATAATTTCCCTCTGAGTACTGCCTTTGCTGTGTCCCAATGGAGCTGGTACTTTGTGTCCTCATCTTGGTTAAATTCCATAAATATTTGACTTTCTGTTCTAATTTCTTCAATGACCCACTGATGGTTCTGCAGTGTTTTGTTTAGTCTCCATAAACTGTAGGATTTTCTGTGGTACCTTTGAGTTGAGCTCTAATTTTATTCCATTGTGGTCTGAGAGAATGCAGGTAATGATTTTGATACTTCTGAATTTGTACAGATTTTCTTTGTGCCTAAGATGTGTTCTATTTTGGAGAATGTTCCATGTGCTGCTGAAAAGAATGTATATTCTGGTGTTGCTGAATGGAATATTCTGAAGATGTCAGTTAAGTCGAGTGTGTCTATGCAGTTGTTTCATTCTGTGGTTTCTTTGTTTAGTTTTTGGCGTGTTGATATGTCCAGAGGTGACAGTGGATTGTTAAAGTATCCAACTATCAATGTGTTTGAGTCTATGAGTGTTTTTAGGGTCAGTAGTGTTTGTCTGATGAAGTTGGGTGCTCCTATATTTGGTGTGTAGATATTTAGGATGGTTACATCCTGCTATAGTAGAGATCCCTTTATTAGTATGTAGTAACCTTCTTTGTCTCTTCTTACCATTTCTAATTTGAAGTCAATTTTATCTGATACTAGGATTGCAATGCAAGCCTGCTTATGGGGGCCATTTGCTTGGTAGAATTTGTTCCAGCCCTTCACTTTTAGAAGATGTTTGCTTTTGCCGGATAGATCTGTCTCTTGGAGGCAGCAGAAAGTTGGATCTTGATTTTTGATCCAACTTATGGGCCTATATTGTTTGATTGGAGAATTAAGTCCATTAATGTTGAGAGTTAGGATTGAGAGATGATCGTTTGTTCCTTTCATTATAGCTATCTTTTTAAGAGCTGTGTCTTCCCAATTCTTGATCTACTATTCTGATTTTATATTTAGGGTTCATTTCTCTGTCTGTATTGTGATCTTGATTTTTTTCCCTGTGTAGTACATCTTTGACGAATTTCTGTAAAGCTGGTTTGGTGGGGATATATCGTTTCAGTTTTTCCTAATTGTGGAAGACTTTCATTTGACCTTCGGCTACGAATGAGAGTTTAGCTGGGTACAGCATTCTTGGTTGATAGTTATTTTTATTTAGGGTTTGCCATACCTCATTCCTGGCTCTCCTTACTTTCATGGTCTCTGCTGAGAAGTCTGCGGTAATTCTGTTTGGTTTTCCTTTATCTGTGATTATTTTCTTCTCCCTAAAAGCTTTAAAGATTCTTTCCTTGGACTCTATTGATCCTGTTTTGATCAAAATGTGTCGGAGGGATGTCTATTGTGGTCTGGTCGGTTTGGGGTTCTAAATGTTTCTTATATCTGGATAGGCCTATCCTTCTGGATATTTGTCAGTTCTCAGCTAATATTCTGATAAATAGGTTGCCTATTCCATTAACTTCTTTCTCTAGGTTTTCGTTGATACCTATTAGCCTTAAATTGGGCTTCCTGATTGTATCTTGGAGCTCTGGAGTGATCTGTTTTGCCAATTGGATTGGTTTTGTATTTTTTTTATCTTTCACCATAGATTCTAGGGAATCTTCAGTTCCTGAGGTTTGATCCTCTGCCTCATCTAGTCTGGAGTACAGGCTACTTGATTTCGAATCTCTTTTCCTTTTGACTGGTCTTTCTTGATGATTTCCATGTCTTTCTTATAATTTTCTCTTAGGTCCTGCATGGATTTCTTTACTTCATTAATTTGGTTCTGAATGCTGTCTCTCAAATCATTTAGCTGGGTAACTATCTTTTCATTGGACTCTTGAAGTTCATTTATCTTTCTATTTGTGGAGGCCATGAAATTCTCTATTAATTTTTGGTTTGCCTCCTCATGCTCTAGAATAGTTGACTGAATAGATTCAAACTTTTCATTTAACATTTTTCTCAGTAGCCTTTGTAGAGCATTTTGAGGGTTCTTGTCTAGGTCTTTGATTGACTGCTCTGCTTCCTGCTGATTTTGAGTGGGAGATGAGACTCCATTGTTTGCCATCTTTCTTGTGCTACTTCTGCCCATTTGGATTGGGAAAGCCAATCTACAGGCACCTGTGAGCATCATTTAAGACCCAAAGCAGAGGACTGAGAATATGGCCTAGTGGCAAGAGTGCTTGCCTAGCATTCATGAAGCCCTGGATTCAATTCCCCAGCACCACATGCATAGAAAATGACCAAAAGTGGTGCTGTGGCTCAAGGGGTAGAGTGATATCCCTAAGCAAAAAGAAACCAGGGACAGTGCTCAGGCCCTGAGGCCAAGGTCCATGACTGGCAAAAAAAAAAAAAAAAAAAAAAAAAACCCAAAGCAGACCTTACCAAACAGTGTTGTATAAATCTTAGAAGTTCACAATTATATACATATACCTTCCCTCTCTTTTTGTATATTAAAAAAAGAACAATGAAAGATTGTGAGAAATATAAGCAACTGACTTACTTCCTCTAATTCGAAATTGAATGATCAGTTTAAACTATTAAATTGAAATGTTACAAAATACCAATTGTATTATTCTGCATAATCATCTATCTACTATGTTTTCCTTCTTCTTATCATTATCATCACACACACACAAAAACAAACCAAAATATCCATCCCTGGAATAGTAACTTAAATAAACAGGAATTTAATTATTTTTCATATACTTAAATGCATGTATATACAACTTTGTCAAAATAATGTATAATATTATGACTAAATGTTTACCTTTAAAATATTTATTCCACATCTTTTCTTATAGAACTCAGGTAGCTTTTCTCATACTATTTAAGTTTTAACATGGGGATATTGTAATTATTTAACTCATTCTCAATGAATGAGCATTTAGATATTCAGAGATAAGTGCTAAATTCAATGCATTGCAGTGAACATGCTAGAATATATGCCCTTTTCTACTTGTGTGAATACATCTTCAGGATAAATTTCTTGAAATGTAATTGTTGGATTAAAAGGATGCACATTTTAAATCTTCTTAATGGGGATTTAAATGGAGATAAAAGGTAATTTTTCAATTATAATGGGAAGTAATATGCCCAGTTTTTTATTAGATACCAAAACCTGTTTCTACAGAAAATTCCAATTGCTTTTAGTATAAACCTATGTTGGTAAAATTAAATAAGTTTTATTTCAAAAGAGTTGTTTGTAAAATTCTGAAATCTAGAGGGTAATCTAAACAAGTAAAAGGTAATCTAAAGAATGCAGGTTGCAAGTTTATATATTTGTGATCAATCTAGAAAATGTTAACTTGTCTGTCTCAGTCTGGTTCTTTAACCCAGTTTTCCCATTACATTGATATGAATACACATAAACCATAAAGGAAGCAAACTCTGATTCTGAGGGACCTGGTCATCTTTCCGCATTAAAAATAATGTATTTATATTTTTTATCTTTAAGTAGTTATACAAATGAGTTGCCATTCAACAGAGCAGTTTATGAATACAATGCATCTTGATTCATGTCATCCCTTTCAACATTCTCACCCATCCTTTCCAAATCAATCCTTCCCCTACTTTTCTTAATTTTGTGGGATATACATTGAAGGTTTCTTTATTTCTCTTTATTCATCTAGCTGTCTACCCTTGACACCACCCCACCCTGTTCAAGCAGCCATTTCCTTGTGCTTACTTTTAAAGTATTTTTCATGTTTATTTTTTTCTAATTCATTTATTATTTTTTATCTTGACATAGCTGCACAAATAAGTTGTCATTTAACAAATCAGTTTATGAATATCATATAAATAGATTAATGTCATCCCTTTCAATGTTGAATTATGATTTTTGCCTTTTTAAGGAATTAACTGAGTTCTCCCTGAATCTACTGTATTTCATTTAATACATTTGTGTATATTTGTGTACCACTCAATGTATTTTCTTATATGTTTATAAACTAATTCTAATTTCCACATAGGAGAGAAACATATGAACTTTGTCTCTTTGGGCCTGATTGCTAGTGTTCACCAAAGTAATGCTCGTGCTATTGAGGATGAAGCTTTGCTCAATAAATACCTTGTATCTGAAGTTGAGTTATAAGCAGGACACAGTGCCTCATGCCTATAATCATAGCTCTTCAGAAGGCAGAGGATTGAGAAGATCATAGTTTCAGGACAGCTTGGTCAAAGTTGGTGAGACCCATTGTTCCAGCTATGTGGGAAGCATAAATAAGAGAATTGTGATCGAGGCTGATCCAGGCATAAACAGCAACAACAAAAGCTAAAGTAAAAATGGCCTCAGGAACGGTTCAAGTGGTAGAGTATATTCCAGCAAGCATGAAGCCCTAGTTGAAACCTCAGGACTGCCAATAAACAATGAAAAGAAGAGTTCTAAAGCCAGAAGATGCCTAAGAAATCATGATGGTGTTTACAAAGTTGGCCTTCTTTTGGAGCATTTGATTAGGTGGGTCACAAGTTATGCATGCTTCACTGTGGTATCATCATAATATTAATTTTAGATCTCATTGACTAGTATCAGAACTAGCTTACGGAGATGGCACTGGTAAAAGTGGCATATATATGTACACATCTTTCTATATATACACATATATCTGTGTATATATACATATACATAAACATATAGAAGTATATGCATATATATGCATATATACGTGTATATAATGATCCATATATATGTATACAGATATATATAAAGATAAGATAGACAATAGATAGAGAGATTGATGATAGATAGATAGATATTAATAGACCCTAAAAAGCATATGATGCCTTAGGAAATGACTTCGAAATGGACTAAAGCAAGAGAAGCAAGAGTGGAAAAAGTGGTCCATGTCAGATCATCAGCATTATCTCACATAAAACAGCCTTTTGTGAAGGGGAAATGCAAGATTTTTAAAATAGACGGTCTCTACTTAACCATGTTTGCTCCTCAGGGTCGCAAGTCTGACACTGCGGTTCATCAGAAGTTTAAGGAAGTCTGCTTCTCTGAAATACTAGGTTGTTCATTTTCCTACATCTGTAAATCACAGGTTTGTTCTGGCTATCAATTATTGACATCTGTCACATAGAACAGGCCTCTCTTAATTTTTACCATATGGCCTTTACTATAAACCCTCTCACAACCGGTAGCATACATTTTCAAAGTTAACATTAAAGATGATGGAGGGCTCATTCTTCTTATAAGGGGTTCCACTTGGTTAAATTGGGCTGTCACCTTTTCAATAGATCAAAATCAACTGATTTGATTTGTGATCTATAATGATATCTACAATAGCTCCTCATCATGCCAGATAATATAACCCAAATTGTGACATTCCATCAAGTTTGACATTGTATGCCTATTTGGAAATTTCACACTGAAATCCTCTTAAACAACTAATACATGGTACTTTAAATTGCAAAAACAAAAACCCTCAAATTTCCTTTAAAATTAAAATATAGATTTTGTTCCCAAATGTTCTGTGATGCTAAACATTTGTGATATTAGTAAGCACTCTTTTATTTCTACTTTTATTGTTTTTCATATACATCCTTCACGTACATCAATTATTATATAGAAAAAGAAAATGATCCTTTGACATTGCAGAGTGCAGCGGAGTTGAGAAGTCATGAGAAATGTAATTTCTGCTCTACGATAACCTTTAAGGTAACCTTTTGTAATAATTGAAACAACACATCAATGAAATGAGATTCCTTCTAGTATAACAGAGCATGTGTCCTCTGGCTAGGCATACAATCAGTGGTAGGTTTATTATCCTTTCATCTGTAAATAGAGTTGGTTCACTTATTGGGTAGTTAGATAACTTGAGCTTTTATGACCCTTCTGATTTTTAATCCTTTTCAGAAAGTTTGGCACGATCATCCTTTAGATTAAAATTTTCCTTGGGATAGAGACCAGTTTCTGCAAACTATTTAGTGTACCTTTTTATATAATGCAGTTTTTGAAAGTACAGGTGGTAAAAAGCTAGTGTTGCACCTAGGAATGTCCAAGGTGCCCTGATGAAATACCCTTTCATGCCAGGAGAGAATAAATAGTAAGAAATGTTAATCTTTTGATTGATTTTTGAGCACCAAAGTACAAGGAAATTGGCATAAGCAGAACCCAGGTGAATAGCAACTTTCAACCCAATTTCTATGCCTTTCACCTATGCTTGCATCACTAAGAGGGCATTCTCTGCATATAGAAAATACATATACTAAAATATGTCATGAGGAGACTTCTGGGAAGACAGCGGAGGAGCTGCAGAGCCCTAGCTGAGCTCCCTCCGACATCGCAGTTTTCTCACCCCATAGAAACTTTTACTCCTAGAAAGACAGCCAGAGTAAGTTCTAACAGTACAGGGATTCTGGCCAGGAAAGAAAATTTGTCTTTGCTCATCTGAAAACACAGATTTGAGATCCAGGCAGCGTCCCGCCGCCGCGCCAGTGCCGGCGCTGGCACAGCGCCCAGCACAGCAACCCACACTCCGAGCAGCTAAAGCACACAGCGGAGACCAGGGAGAAATCCTCCAGACAGCGGCTGAGCACGAAGGACCTGAAATCGCAGAGAAAGCGTGAGTGCCCCACAAAAGACATTCACACTTGTGCCCACAGAGCAGCTTCTAGAAGGCAGCCCTTCCCCCACCGCCAGAGCAAAGCACCATCTTTGCCACTGGCATAGTTTCAGACCAGATTGGAACTAAAGCAGGCCTGGGGAAAGCAAGGTTAAAGTAGCCATCTTTGAAAAGGGCAGGAGGAACTGAACAGTGAAAGCCAGCTCTGCCCAGGAGAACGCCCCCTGCCCAGGTGGGAGGCGGGTCCTGGGCCACGGCTCAGCCAGAGGTGCCCCGCCCTGCCTGCCGGAACTTCTAAATTTAACGCGAAAACAGCCAGCAGCTCCTGGCAGCATGGAAACACCAGACGGGGGAACAAACAGTTCCTGAGACAGTTAAACGGTCCGGTCACAGAGGAAGCCCAATTCCCAGCCCTAAACGGAGCTGCATTCCATAGCCACCTCCAAGGAGGCCGCCCCGCCCAGGATGGAAAGCCTCCCCTAGGCAAGCAACTCTCAGCCAGGTAAACCAGGCCAGAGGCGCCCCGCCCTGCTGAGTCCACAGCCTATTCAAAGCCAGGCGTTAAAGGCAGCGGCCCCACAGCACACAGAGGAGCCATGATTCCCGAAACTGCTCAAGTCTCCATCTACAGAGGACGCCCAAGGCCTACCTGCAAGCTGTGCGAACCACAGAGACCCAGCATTGTACCAACAAGGGAGAAGGATCAGAACAGATCTACCCCTTGCAAACTGAAATCAAGTCAAACCAGCCAATCAGGAAAATAGACTGCAGACCATCACAAGGAAACCAGAGACTGGGGAAAGACCACCCAAACAAGGAAGACTCCATTTTTTTTTCTTTTCAAACATTTTTTAAACATTAAAAAAATATTTTTTTTCACTTCTGAAACATCGTTTGGTTTTTTTTCTTTTCCATTTTTACCTGTTTGTTTTATCAAGTTTTTTTTCTTTTTTGTTTGTTTGGGTTGTTCCTTTTCTGTTTTTTTTTCCTTTATATATTTTTTCTTTTTTAAATAATTTTTCTCTGTTTTGTGCATCTGTCTTCCACTATTTTTACGTTATTGCTCTCTTTGCATTCTCTTTCTTTAAAAATTACTTTCCTATGAATAACACCTCCACTCTTTTCTGCTAACTCTCCATTGTCTATCATTTTAACCTTGTTCTTTCTCCTGATTCTACTCTTCTCCACATTTCCACATCACTGAAACTAAACCAAAATCACCACTTCCCCTCCCCAATATATTTTACTCTATTCTCTTTACTACCTCCAACTTACCCTCCTGACTTACTGCCTGGACCTCCAGTTTCCATTGACTCCTGGTTATTGGATAGAGGGTATCCCAGCTTAATCCGAATGAATCAAAGGGGTTCATAGAGAAAGCCAGTCCTAAAAGAACTTAATATAAAAACAAAAATTGCGTATAGGGTTGTAACAGTAAATAAGTAACTACTGAATACAGGGCCCAGGATCGGTTGTTATACTGAAATTGTATTCTTTAGGAACACCAAATCTAATTTTATAGACAGGTATACAAGGTATCTGTATATAATTGTGAACTTGTAAGATTTACACAACAGTGCTTGGTAAGGGCTGCTTTGGGTCTTAAACGGTGCTCACAGGTGCTGGTAGACTGGCATCCCCAACTCAAATGGGCAGAAGAAACACAAGAAAGATGGCAAACAATGAAGTCTTATCCCCCACTCAAAACAAGCAGGAAGCAGAGCAGTCAATCAAAGACATAGAAGAGAACCCCCAAAAAGCTCTAAAAAGTCTACTGATAAACATGATAAATGAAAAGTTTGAATCTCTTCAGTCAATTATTCTAGAGCGTGAGGAGGCAAAGCAAAAATTAATGGAGAATTTCATGGCATCCACAAATAGAAAGATAAATGAACTTCAAGAGTCAAATGAAAAGATAGCTAACCAGAGACATTCTATGAAGCCAGTATAACCCTCATCCCAAAACCAGGCAGGGACTCATCATGGAAAGAGGACTATAGACCCATTTCCCTTATGAACATAGACGCATAAATTCTCAACAAAATTCTGGCCAATCAACTTCAACAGGTCATCAGAAAAATCATATACCACAATCAAACTGGATTCATCCCAGGGATGCAAAGTTGGTTTAATATACGCAAGTCAATTAATGTAATCCACCACATCAACTGGAGCAAGGTAAAGAACCACATGGATTTATCTCTGGATGCGGAGAAAGCATTCGATAAAATCCAGCTCCCTTTTATGCGAAAAGCCCTGGAAAAACTGGGATTCCAGGGAACATTCCTGAATATAATCAAGGCAGTTTATGACAAACCAACAGCAAGCATAACTCTAAATGGTGAACAACTAAAGCCATTGCCTTTAAAATCAGGAACAAGGCAGGGATGTCCACTCTCTCCCCTGCTCTTCAACATAATACTAGAATTCCTAGCCAGAGCAATTAGGCAAGAAGAAAATATATAGGGGATCCAAGTAGGTAAAGACAAAGTTAAACTTTCTCTCTTCGCAGATGACATGATCCTATACCTAAAGAATCACATAGACTCTACCCCCAAGCTACTAGAGCTGATCCAAAACATTGGCAAAGTTGCAGGATATAAAATAAACCCTCAAAAATCAATGGCCTTTCTCTATGCTAATACCCGAAGACCGAGACGGAAATAAGGAAAGCAACTCCTTTTGCAATAGCCCCCAAAACATAAAATACCAAGGAATAATCTTAACCAAAGAAGTGAAAGACCTCTTTGAGGAGAACTTTAAAAGCTTGAACAATGAAATTACGTCAGAACTAAGGAAATGGAAAAACCTCCCATGCTCCTGGATCGGGAGGATTAATATAATCAAAATGGCAATATTGCCAAAGGCTATCTACAAATTCAATGCAATACCCATTAATCTCCCAACACCATTTTTTAATGAAATAGAGGAAGCAATCCAGAAATTCATATGGAACAATAAAAGACCTCGAATAGTAAAAACAATCCTAAGCAGAAAGAACAGTGCTGGAGGAATTACAATACCCAACTTCAAGCTGTATTATAAAGCTATAGTAATAAAAAAAACAGCTTTGTATTGGCACTGGCACAGGGCTGAAGACCAATGGAAGAGAATTGAAGACCCAGAAATGAACTCACAGAACTATGCCTACTTAATCGTTGATAAAGGAGCTAAAAGAATAGTTTGGAAGAAAGATAGTCTCTTTCACAAATGGTGCTGGCAAAACTGGTTCAACACATGCAACAAACTAAAACTAGATCCTTATATATTACCCTGCACGAACATCAATTCCAAATGGATTAAAGACCTCAAAATCAAAACAGACACCCTGAAAACACTAAAGCTGGGAGTAGGAGAAATACTTGGGCTCCTTGGCGCAGGACAGAACTTCATTAACAAAGACCCAAAAGGCTACAAATTAAAGAAAGGTTGGACAAATGGGACTGCATCAAACTGCAGAGCTTCTGCATGGCAAAGGACATAGCTCGCAAGATAACCAGAAAACCCACAGACTGGGAGAAGATTTTTACCGGCCATTCAATGGACAAAGGCCTCATATCTAAAATATCTGCAGAACTAAAAAAATTACCTTCTTCCAAAACAAAAACTGCAAAGAACCAATAGCCCCCTCATCAAGTGGGCTAAAGACTTACAAAGAGACTTCTCTGATGAGGAAAAGAGAATGGCCAAGAGACATATGAAAAAGTGCTCTACATCACTGGCCATAAAAGAAATGCAAATCAAAACAACATTGAGATTCCATCTCACCCCAGTAAGAATGTTATATATCAAGAAAACTAACAATAACAATTGTTGGAGGGGATGTGGCCAAAAGAGAACCCTACTTCATTGTTGGTAGGAATGTAAACTGGTTCAGCCACTCTGGCAAGCAGTATGGAGATTCCTCAGAAGGCTAAACATAGAGCTCCCCTATGACCCAGCAGCCCTACTTTTGGGTATCTATCCAAAAGACCACAATGAAAATCACAGTAATGCCACCAGCACAACAATGTTCATCGCAGCACAATTTGTCATAGATAGAATCTGGAACCAACCCAGATGCCCCTCAGTAGATGAATGGATCAGGAAAATGTGGTACATATACATAATGGAATTTTATGTCTCTATCAGCAAGAATGACATCACCCCATTTGTAAGAAAATGGAAGGACTTGGAAAAAATTATACTAAGTGAAGTGAGCCAGACCCAAAGTAACATGGACTCTATGGTCTCCATTATTGGGAATAATTAGTACAGGTTTAGGCAAGTCACAGCAGAGGATCACAAGAGCCCAATAGTTATACCCTTATGAACACCTAAGATGATGCTAAGTGAAATGAACTCCATGTTATGGAAACGGTTGTTATATCACAGTTGTAACTACGTTCAACGTCCCATGTGTATCTGTAGCTGCTATTATTGATGATGTTCTTGTATCACCTTCCTGTGGTTGTACCTACACTATCTCTGTAATCTTATCTGAGTATATTGGAAACCATGTATACTGGTATTAGAAGTAGGAAATTGAAAGGGAATACTAAAATTGAGAGACACAGGGTAAAAAAAGACAAACAACTACAAAAGCAATACTTGCAAAACTGTTTGGTGTATGTGAACTTAACACCTCAGTGGGGGAAAGGGAAAGGGGGAGGAGGGAGGGGGCACAAGGGACAAGGTAACAAACAATAAAAGAAATGTATCCAATGCCTAACGTATGAAACTGTAACCTCTCTGAACATCAGTTTGATAATAAAAATTTGGAAAAAAAATAAAACATGTCATGTTAATTTGAAACTACTGTACAAATTTTACAATATTTTTGGTGAGAGTTAAGAGTCATCCAGTTTCTAACCTCTCAGTAATGGTAATGTATATTACAATGAATGAACTGGCCCTCTTAAATTACTTACTGTCAACATGTAAATTATGCATACAAAAACACTCCCTGCACCATGACCTGCCCTTCTTTCATTCTGCTGTAAGTGGTACACATCTGTTATCACACACAAAGAGATTTTTGGACCGTACATGCATGCAAAAAGCATTATATTTTGCACTCATCCAGATTGTAAGTGAATTTCCAAGTTGAGAATATTAATTATGTGAATGTTTCTTTCAAATTTCCTACTTGTATTTTTTCCTTCCAGTTTACCAGGAGTAAAAGGGTTCAGTAAAAGAGAGCTTAATCTCACTTCACAACTTTTAAAAATAAATCCATAAAGTTTTATGCACACATTATTTTGCACATATTATTTACAATATAATCTACCAAAAGCTCATCATTGATACTGCTTTCCAGTGTTTTTGTTCTTGATAAACTCTGTGTGCTTTTTGGCTTTAAGATGAAACAGAAAATGGAGTTGGACCTGTAGCCTTCCTTTCTTTTAATATTATTAAGATCAATAATACTGAAACCTAGACCTACACTATTGCAGTTTTGCCAACATTTAGAAAATATTCAATTACATTCAGTGTCTGGTGCAAAACAATATAATTTTAAAACAGAACAAGATAAGAATAAGGACAGAGAAAATGATGAAAAGATAAAGTTGATGGAATATTTATATATGTGTTTGAGAATATAATAGTGAAGCTTCTATTGCACAACTAAGAACAAGTCTTAAAAATAAATAAAATCATCACTTATACCCCCAAATGGTGAACATTTATGATTTTAATGCATTTTTATTATTATTGTAAATTACAGTCATATAAGTCAGACAAGGAGTATGTTCCTTTTTGAACAATGTCACCTCTTCCCTCCCTCTCTCCCAGTTTTTCACTCTTACCCCCACCCACAAATTGTATAGTTCATTTTCAACACAAAATACTCTTGTTTCCATTTTGTAGCATTAATTTTGATAAATATTATTTTATATGATCAGGTGTGCATAGGTATTGCACTTTTGTGTTCTCCTAAGAATATCATGATGGGCACAGTGTTAGAAACATAGAGCTGATTTTCATTAATTCCTTTTGGGGGAGTCTCAAAATATGTATAGTATGTAGTTTTAAAAGTCAGTAAGTTTAGATACTTGAAGTTTGGTATGGATGAATAGTACTTAAAATAATACCAGAAAACTTGTGGTAAGTTGGTATTAGTTAATTAGGAATCTTATATAGAGATAGAGGATGTAGCTCAACAGCAGAATGTATGCTTAACATGTACAAAATACTGATTTCAATTCACCAGACTCCCCCAAATCCATAAAGAGTTTCAGCAAGGAGAAATAGAGGTAAAGAGATCATTTGAATGTCTATGGAAAAGTAAAGTGATGGTAAACAGTATTTTATGTATTACAGATTATTAACTTGGCTCTGGGCTATGTGTTTTGCATGTATTATACCTGCATAATGTGTTTGTTGAAGTCATTATCCAAATTTTGTAGAAAAACAAATAAGAGAAAGATAAATATACACTGTGGCTTATAGAAGTGACATAACTTGGGCATATAGTCTCTAAATGTCAGAATGAAAGTCTTAAAACCTCACATAGATTCCTTAACTAGCTCTTCTCATGTCATTATGCACTTTCTTACATACTGTTTGTTGAGTTTGTAGAGAATCTGGAAGAAAGTTTGTGGGATGGTAAATATAGTAGATTGGAAGTACTGTATTTCCTCTTGATTAATTATGTGAGCTATTTTTAGATATAATTTGATGTCTTGTCCTTCTACAGAGAGCTAACATTTGACCCATTTTAGGGTCAGAGTCATTTAGAAAACTTGAAGTCCAGAGCTAAAGAAAAAAGGAAAAATTTGTATTGTCTTTAAAAATTATGATAAAGTCTGAGTATTCTGAGTATTATAGTATTAAAAAGTGTGATCTTCATGGTTCAGTAAATTAATAATAAGGCAAAAATCTAAGCATTTTATCACTACAAACTGTTTTAGGAACACAAAGTCTGTGTTCATGATGCTAAATTTATCTGTATGTTCTGTAATCAGAGTACTTGCTAATGTTCAAATAATTGAAACAGGGTGCACAGAGTTATCGTTTTTGACAGGCAAACAAAGGAAATCTTCAAATGAACTGGAGAAAAAAATTAGTGATCAATGGATAGAACAAATGTCACCTCTGTTTGATTTCAAATATAAAACTTGAAATAGAGACATAAAATTTAAATGAGAGATATAAAGTAGAGCTATATAATGTGCAACTTTGGTGTTAAAATCACATTTTATTAATGTATCATGAGAATATATTTTTTTTCTCGACTGTTTTCATATATTCTTTTCATTTAAAATAATAACATTCTGCTGATTTTTCTAAACAGAGTAGATATTAATATAAGAAAACCATTGAGTATTCAATACAGATGCTTCATTAGCCTAATTTTATAATGAAATAAATGCTTATCTTAAAAACATACATATGAATATCTATGCACATACTTGGAAAAATATATAAAGTAATATGTGATATAAATATGCAATATATAATGAATAGTAAATAAATAGGAATATAGAATACATAAGTTATTAAAACCATATGGCAATACAATTTTAAATAATATAATACATAATAATTTGTATAAAATGAGACATTGGTGTATATCATGTTATATATTAGATATATATATTTTAGATTATATAACTATGGATTGAATGCCCCACAGAGAGAAATGAGTACTGTAAAGAAACTCTGTACTTAAGAAACTGAGTACTTAACGTGACTACTTGCTTGATGATTAAAATACTGAATCTGACCAGAAATGAGAAATTAGTTTCTGGCCTGAAATTTAGATGGAGCTCTGCTAAAGAGAGAAATATTTCTCTGAGTTTTGCTTCAGGATCAAAAGCTGAAGAACATAAAAGCTGAATTAATAATCCTCTATATTGCTAAATTATTATATGCTCTTTTATTAGCATAAACTCCAACATTGCTTTAATATGCTTCTTGTCCTAATGAAGTTGGAACCCAATGTGTAGTTTCTGGTATATGGCAACTTATGAGGAAACTATTTTTGTCAACAACTATTGTTTTAATTCATTACAACAAGATAACTTGCCCTGAGACAAATAATATTACATTGTTATAAACAGTAATGTACAAAAGTTCATTATACTATATGACCCAAAATTATAACAGTACATAATACATGATATGTAACACATTTGCATAGTATCTGTGATTTACAGACTGTGATATGTAAAATAGTACATTTTATATAATATATTTCTACTTTCGTATTTAGAATTCTTATACTTGATCATTCTTATACTTGATGCTCTTTCTGTCATCCTTTCACTTTAAATGTATAAAATGTATAAAAGAATCCCGATCACATTATACTTTAAAATTTTTAGACTGCCTCTGCATTTCAAAAAATAATCTTCAATTTAGAATTGTTATAGCTCCTAAACAGCCATTCACACATTTATGCTTTCAAACATCTCACAAAGTGATACTGAATAAATTAAGAGAAAACAAAATATCTGAGCATCAGTTACCTGCTGGGTGATTTATGTGGGCAATCTCATTTAATCCTCACATCAATCCTGTGAGAGGCATAATATTATAACCATTTACAAATGGTTTATAATTACTTGGATAATTACCTTTTCTACAGTTTTGCCAGGATTTGTTACTGTCTTTGCCATGTACTGTACCAATCTATCTTTGTATAAAGATAGACGGGTGTTATGCCTTTCCCAAAATAAGCATAAATTACTTATTCAGACACTACATCATAAACCATTTCTAAAACTCTGTCAAATAAAAATTTGAAGAGAGAATCTGAAATGAGCTTACTTATGACCCAATACAATAATTAAACTGAGTTTTATGCTATTTTTAATGAAAAGTTTCCCTAATTTATGTCTTCATCTGTAGTTTGAAGCCGTTCTATAGCATGGTATGGATTCTCCTAGCACTTTGAAGCATTATCGTCCCATGTTATTATGAAGAGGAATCTCATGGATTCATATTAAATCTAAACTTTCTAACCTTGTGTTTTCATCATTATATAAGATTAATATTGAAGGCAGTTTTGAGAACTATCCAACCTTGTAATAGAAGGTTATTTTAGGAAGGTACGCTGTATTAATCCCAGCATGTGTTATTGATGCTAACATCAGGGAATGGGGAAATTTAGGTAGGCATGACCTTAAGATAAAATGACCCTTCCGCTGCAAAGGGAATACCCCGAAAGAGCTCTTGCTTTAGGGATAATTAGTATGTTAGATGAATGATTTCAGTTTTCCTAGGCCTTCTTTTCACTTGGCAAACAATATATTGCCCTTTACAGAGAAAATCAGAATAGAGTATCTCACAGTGTAGGAACTGGAAATTATATAAAAATTGTCACTAAATTGAGCAGAAATCAGAGGCATGCATTGCCTTATCCTATTTATCATGGTAAAACGGGGTCATTTAGAATCCTTAATGCATTTCTTTGTTTCTCTTTCCTATCACCTAGTGTTTATCTGACACCTCATCACAGCAATAATATCAATTTTAAGGTGAGTCATCCTATCTTTTTAGCAACCTAGAACCTATGCATTTAAACCAATCAGTTAACAACTGAAATGTTTATTGAACTGTGTGTTTCTTTTAAAAAGCAGAGGTTAGAGACTTTTGTAGTTTATACTTGATTAATAGAATTAATTTTCAAAGGTATATATCTTTCTTTTGTTTCCTTACTTCTCCTGTGGATTTGAGCTCAGTTCCTCTATCAATTTCTATTTGCTTTAATCAAATTTTATAGCCTGGGATTGAGGGTGTAAGGAATGGAGGTAGACTGTGCATAGGTTTATGGAATCATCATTATATATACTGGTATTCTAAATTAGCCATTCTAATTCTTTTATTATATTTAATAACTTACATTTTAATTTTATTTTATACACTAATGGTTTACAAGTTAGAATTTAAACATGTGCATTTGTGTATACAGTGCATCTTTTTGTGATTAATTCCAAGAAATTATCTTGGAGGTGTCATTCTTATCCAGGCATGTTTTATGTGGCCTTACAATTTTGAATATAAAGGAATTTTACTGTATTTTTTAAAGAGGCCTCTAAGAATTATTTTAAGAGAAGCTGAAAAATTATAAACTATATTCTCTTTTGGAAAGATAACTCTGGGTGATCATTTTATGCACGTATACGGAACAAATGTATATTAAAAACTGCTTTAAAAATGATGTGAACATGTCTTTATACACTTGTTAAAATGGAAATTTAGCCATATTTGACATTTTTTTATGAAAATAGAGGTTCAGACATATTGGTCATGTTTGTTTCTATAGATTCCTATTTTTTCAATATGCCTTCATTTCTTAGCACTTTGAACTCAATACCCTCAATACTATCATAAGCTGTGGCACTCTGTATATCTTTAGTAATAAAACATATAGCACAAAGAGAGAGTGTCTGTGGATACATGTTTTATAAGAGTATCTTCATGTTTATTTAAACATATCTTTTAAAAACCGATACCTTAGAACAGGAATTTCTCAAGGCCAAGAGTCAGACTTTAAAGAAGTATGTGGGAATTCAGTATTCCCTTGAGTACATATAACAGCCTCTTGCCCATAGTAAGTAACAAATAGTATAAAATTTGTATGACACAATTTTATCTAGAACAGATGAAAAATATTTAAAAGAAAAATGGAAAAATAAGACAGTAATATAAAAACATAAATAATGTATTTATAGTATAATATATATGCTCATATAAAACACAATATATCATAAACAAAAATAAACAAAGTTGACCCATTAAAACAGATTATGAAATTGAATTTTAAAATAATCTTAATAAAATGAGTGAAAAAGAATAAAATACTATTTATGTAAATTATTTTGAAACTATTTTGAGTAGGTGCATCAATGGGCATGAGTGATATAGCAGATTAGAACACAATGCAGACAAAGAGCATACTTTGCAAGGAACTTTGGTTTTTTCATACAGATCTGTGCTAGATGAACTTAGAAACTAGTGATCATTCATTAAATGGAACTAAAAATATTAAACATCATGAAATAAAAAGCAAAACTTTAGCCAGGTTCCAGTGGCTTATGCCTGTAACACTAGCTACGCAGAAGAATGAGTTCTGAGAATCGTTCAAAGCTAGCCTGAGCAGGAAAGTGTGCGAGACACTTTTTATTGTTATTGTAAAGGTGATACATAGAGTGCTTACAGTTATATAAATCAGGTAATGAGTACATTTATTTGAACAGTGTCACCCCTTCTCTCACTGTCTCCCAGTTTTTCCCTCCTGTACACAACCACAAGTTGTATAGTTCCTTTTCAACATAATGTCTGATGTGTATCACTTCTGCATTTGCTTCTCCCTTTGTCCCACCCTTTCTGAGCCCCTCTTACCTACCCCCCCAATAAAGTAACAAACAAAACAAAAGGTAAAATGAAAGAACAAATAGAGCAACAAAAGAAAAGAAAGAATAACTATTGTTTCCATTTCTTGGAGGTAATTTCAAAAATATCATTTTATTTGGTCAGATGAACATGGCTTTTGAGCCTTTGTGAACTTCTCCTAAGAATAGCCTCCTTTGGTCTCACGGTGTGAATGTCTAGAGTCTTGTAAAATTTATCACATCCTAGTGTATTTTTTTTCTTTTACCATCCAGTGTGTTTACTTGTAGATTTATAGGCACATATGAGGGAAACCATGAAACCTGTTCCTTTACGTCCGCCTTAAGTTGCTTAATATAAATTTTTACAAGTCTTTCCACTTCCATATGAGTGAAGCAATACCATTCTTTCTGAAGTAAGCATAGAATTCTGTTGTGTGTATATACCATATTGTCTTGTGTATAAATCATATTCTCCACTGAGGGTCATCTGGATTGATTCCTGGTATGCTGCAATAAGCATGGTTGTGCTTGTTGTTTTAGTGTGGTACCCAAGATTGGAAGTTCTGAGTTATAGGGAAGCTCTGTGTTTAGTTTTTTGAGGAACCTCCATACTGCTTTCCAGAATGGTTGAAAAGGTTTCTCCAATTAACCACCAAAAGGCTGGAAGTTGATATGTGATACAAGTGATAGAGTGCTAGCCTTGAGCAAAACAGTTCAGGGACAACATACCAGTCCTGAGTTAAAGCCCCAGGACTGGCAAAACAAAAAGCAAAGCTTTACTTTTGTTATACACCATTAAGTAAAATAAATTCCACATAGACTAAGGACTCAAATGTCAAAAACAAACCCCAATAAAATTATACAAATAATTATGATTTAGGCATTGGAGAAGAAAATTATTACTTTGGAAATGATACCACCATTCAGAACCAAAGAATGATATTTTAATAATAGCATACTTTACGTCCATTATGGTAGAAGTACTAAGCTCATAATTACCCAGAAACCTAAGGTGACTACAGTTTCACCTTGAAGAAAACTTTTATAGTTATAAAGTCAGGAAAAAGGAAGTATTAATTGCATGCTGGCTCATAAATCTTCAACTTGTCAGCAACATATGTCATTTCTGTTCCTAGTTTTCTGAAATAAATCATATAGTAATTAGTAAATTCCACAAGATAATGGTGTCTAATTCTCTCACTTGCAGGGAATTGGATAATCATCAAAATAATGTAGATTTCCACAAGGACTATATATTTGATTATGTTATAATGGAGACATGTAAAAATTCTGCAAAAGTAAAACAATTAGAAGGGATGAACATACTAATATTAAAATATTTCTTAAGTCTACATAGTCAAAGATTATTGTAATGGTCCATGAGTAGACAGAATAAATCAATACCAGAAGTGTATGGAAATGCAGTAATATTAATTTTAAATTTATAAAACTACTGAATACATATTTATGAGAAAATAAATAACTTAACTATAATTATGGAATTAGTAGCCAACATTTTTCCATGGAAAAATAAGTGATGTTAGGTAGTACACAGGGAAATTTAACGTAAAACTGGAAATTCTTAGAGCTATATTGGGAATTAAGCAGGAAAGTATAAGGTAAGTCTAGCACTTTTGCTATCCAAAATATGAAGAAATGCTCTAAGTCAAAAGATAGCTGGTGACTTCAATAGGTGTCTGCTAATGTGAATTGGAACAATAATAACTTAAGGAGAAAATTCACTGCAATTAATGCTATCTCATTAAGTATTAAAGAAAATAAATTAGTTCATAATGACACCTTTTAATTTTTATTTGGGGCATCATGTTTTAATTGTACATATTTCAACACATACCTCCAGTATACTCTAATCTAACCAGGTTCCCTTTATCAATCACACTCCTTACGCTTTGCAAACTCTGACAATCGGTATTCAACATCCAGTATGACAATTGTCTTGGTGTTGGGCTTATTTCACTTAACAATGTGTCTTCCAGTTTCCTTCATCTTGTTGCAAATGAGTGGAAATCATTCCAAGACAAATAATATTCCATCAATGCGCATATACTGCATTTTATGCTTTTACTTTCTTAAATACAGTTCTCTGGTTGACAACTAGTAGCTTTAACCATAAACTTGGAAGAAATCATGATGTTCTTTAGAGGATAAATTGTAAGTATCCAGACAATGTTATGCCATTTAGTGCTAAAAATAAACAAGCTATCAACAAAAAAATAGGTAAAAAGGAAACAAACCCATATACTAAGTGCAAGAAGTCCGTTTACAAAAGCTATCAGGACAGTGAAAATTTTAGCAGTTTTCAGGGGTTCCGGAGAAAGGAGGAATGAACAAATGGAAGAAACAAAAAGGATTTGGGGGCAGTGAATCCTTAAATAGTTTCTTGATACTTTGGTCCTTATTCATTCCATGAGGTTGATTTTGCGCTCAAATTTCTGCAAAAATCTACAAGCTGTATGGGTTAATGTATTCGTGAAAGTATCAACACTGTAATAAACCTGGTGTTTTGCTCTGTTTTAAGTGCAACTGGCTATGCTTTGAAACTGTTAAACCGGGGTGGGGGGGTAGGTAAAACCATTTGTGAAATAAGTAGCAGCATTAGTAGCAATTAGAAGGGTGATTTTATTCTAGATAATTTTCACATTAAAAACCTAGCAAGATGAATAAAATACAAGCACGTTTTTAGTCATTCCACTCTACCACTCTAGAGTGGAATATCATCTGTCTTTTTTAGTGTATTTCCCATGTGCCTAGGGTAAGTTAAGGGGTGGGTACATGGCTCCATTGATTTGACTGAGTTTATTCGTGTGTCTTCAGACTGTTCAATGGAGACAACTGCTCTGATATATAGGGGCTAGCCAAAGCATCCTTCCCCCATTGTAACAGAAGCTCAAGAAACAAACAGAAATATGGAAAATTTAGAACTGGAATACCTACAGCTGATATCACATGCCTGAATCTAGCATTAAAGGAAGAAAAACCATTACAACATATGGATGTAAACCAGTCTTTGCCGAAGACATTTGTATCTGCAATGATTTTCTAGAGAATGTTCTTTAAATGATAGGCCAATTTTGATCACTTCACATCCCTTTCTTCAACCCCTTAATAGTTTTTCCAGTCCCAAAGCCTGAGAGGAATAATTTCAAGTTTGTTGGCCAACCAGATTTGTAAATACTTATTTCTCCTTCTAGTTTGACATGCATTGCTTAATTTTTATGGGCTACAATTTCATATAAATGTTCACTCTTCACAAATAAAATTATATACCTGGTAGTCAAGGACATTTTCTTCGAGAATTTAACCTACAGTAAATGTGTAATAAGTAATTGGTAGTTACTTTATGTGCTGTTACTTATGAGGCTAAAATCAAATATTTAATATTAAAGATTAAAAGAAGTATAGGCACAAAGGGGGGAATTTACAAATGTGGATTTTCTAAAGTGGTACAGAAATAAATTTTTTAATAAAAACGAATGAAGCACTCAAATATAAATTTCTTTTGTATTGGTGGAACATCTTTTAAACTAACCTAGCAATAGCATGTTAGGAGGAATTATAGAAAATTTCAAATAATAGATGTTATCATAAAGCAGTGGCTTTCAACTGTGGCATCACACTAGAATTACATGGGGAGCGTTTTAAACATCTGTGCCTGAGGCTCACCCCAGATCAATTAAATCACACTCTCTGGAGGTAGTACCTTCAGAGTATTGGTATTTTTTAAAGCTCCCTAGATAATTCTAATATGATTCCACTGTTGAGGACAGCTGCTCTAAACTCTTCAAAAAGTGCCAACAAGAAAGTTTAGAAATTGAGCAATACACCTGCAGGCAGCACACGGCTGTTAAGTTGGATATTACTAAACAATTCTGACAGATGAAACAGTATCCTAATTAATTGGTCTTCCTAAGTCCATTATGGGACTTCACCTGGCAGTACTTTCAAAACACAGGTTTTGGAAATGCTGAATTTCAGTTATTATAAAGAAGGGCATAGATGCTGGCCAAGCAAACTTACAATTTGACTTATATTGTGATATAAAATCGATTTGATATCACTGGGATGCAGATCTCCTGATGAGAGCTGACAAAGACCAGCTGAGGCTTTAGCTAAATGATGTGTGAGAGCTCTGAGGAGCAGACAATTGGAAACTAATGAGATGATAAAGGCTTTCAGGTATGTGAGTTGATCAGCTACCTGCTGAGGTCCTCTTGCTGTCAAAGAGAACTCCCTGGCTCGGGCCCTCTTTTTTAGCTCAGGAGCAATCAGGAGACTTTATGGGGTACAGCATTCTGTTATGTATTATCTGTGATCATTTTGGAGATGAAGTCAGAGAGAAGTGGGACCCAGTAAATATTACTTCCACTCACATTTACTTAGATCTATTTGGTGGAGTTTTATTATCACTTGTATATAGTTGCATTGAGATAATGAATGATGGTGTTTAAAAAGGGTTTATCATTGTTGTTATTTTAACATACTATGTGAAATTATTTCTTTTTTCTTTTGTTTATCTTCCCTATAGGTTAGCCCCTGATGTCACTGTATTTTACTGTGTTACCCTGGTGTTGTATATATGTTTGTTTGAATTAGGGAAGAGGAATATCAAAATGGTGAGACAAAAGATAAACGCGGAACAATGCAACAGCAATATTTACAAGACAGTATGTTGTAAACTAACTGTACAACTTGGGGTGGGGGAACTTGGAGAAGAGGGAGGGTAGGAGAAAAATGAGGGAGGGGGTAACAAGTTTGACAAGAAATTTACTCACTACATTACACATGTAACTGTAACCTCCCTGTACATCACTTTGACAATATAAATTAAAATAATTCAAAAACATGAAGAGAGTCACAGATCCAAGTGTCCTTGTAAGTTGGGATTATGCTTCCTGTCCCATAAATCTGTTATCTTTGATGGAAACATTCACCCCAAATCAACACCAAATTGACCATGTATTTGGAGCAGAATAGCTATGCTGAGAAAAATTAGGTGTGAGGTGGTGTTTATAAGTCACAGTGAACTTGATCTGGAGATTCATAAAAAATAAAATCAATTTATAGAATGTAAAATGCTGGCAAAGAGTGAAGAAAAACTAATGGATAATTCTGGATGCCAGTGGTTCATGCCTGTAATCCTAGCAACTCAGTAAGCTGATATATGAGGATCATGGTCCAAAGCCAACAAGGGCAGGAAAGCCCATGATATTCATAACTCCAATTAACCATAAGAAATCCAGAAGTGGAGCTGTGGCCCAAGTAATAGAACACTGGCCTTCAGTGAAAAACCTCAGTGATAGTACCCAGGCCCTGAGTGGAATCACTAGGATTGCCCCCCCCCCAAAAAAAAAGTAGAATAAGAAGTAATGGAGAAGCACTGTGATTTAAAATGTGTAAAGACCAAAAATTCTGTTAAGAGTAGCCCAGAAAACTAGTCTCAAGAAAACTAGTCTCCAAACTAGCCTTAAGAAATGCTCCAGAATACTCTATTCTTGTCATCAAATAAGTGTAGAAAACGTTACAAAGTAAAGCTTGTTCTTAGAGCAACACTGTATAGATTAACACAGTAAGTTAAGTCACTGAGGAAAAATACAGTAATACAGGATATTTGAGCTTGCTTAGTCATAGACTTTCAAACTATTATCATCAGAATGCTTCTATCATACAATGCGTATTACATTATGAGGAAAAATGAACTTCCACTATTCATGAAATCAATTACAAGGAGAATGTTTGATGAAATGAATGAGTATAAATGAAGTATAGAGCACAAACTGAGTAAATTGGTATGAATTTTTCCCCTTGGTATTCACAAATAACTTTTAGGTATGATTATAAAACAATCTTTTGAGTTTCACCAGCCACTTCAGCTTGGCTACTGAGCCACATCATTACATTTAATTTGAAGAACAGTTCTAAAGCAATTGAGGGCAGAAATTCAAGAGTATGACATCCAGGTCAATTGCCTCTAAATATATTCCAATTTTCAAGGTCTCTTGGCAAATATGACACCTAGGATTTTGCGATAATCTTTGTGCAGTTAAATCAGAATAGTCCATAAACAACCACTTTTTTTTCTATAAAGTGTTGTCTCTCTTTTTTCATCTTTTTTATAGTTCTTTTTTATGTTTACTTGCATTATAAAAAGGATCCATTTTCATCATACTAATTCAAATTCTTTAGAAAAATGTTCATTTACAGCTGAGCACAATGGCACATTCTTGCAATCCTAGCACTCAAGAGGCTGATGCAAAAAGAAGAGTGAATCAGAGACCAGAGCTTCATAGTGAGACAATGCCTCAAAGCCAAAAACCCTAACAGGAAATACATTTATTTCTATTCATTCTACTTTACCATTTGTTCAAAGTATAATTGCATTGCCTTGGATAGAAGTATCATTGCTATATCACTTAACTTGCTACACTTATTAGTAGAAAGGGAATATTTACTTAATATTGAATAGTTTTATTACCAGCCTTTCAATGTAAATGCATAGTACATTATTTTTATTGAAGACTGAATGAAAAGTTGCCTGTGGTTTTTTTTTAATCATTTTTAACTCAAGAATTCATTCTTGCTAATCAGGCACTCTACTGCTAGAACTATTCCCTGAGCCCTTTTCGCTTTATTTCTGAGGTAGTTTCAAACTTTGTTTTGCCTTGGACAGCCTAGAACATAATCCTCCTACTTTACCACTCCTACATAGTTGGTTTGACAAGTACATGCCACAGCACTCAGATTTTTGGTTGAGATAGGATCTCTCTACATTTTTGCCTGGGCTAGCCTTGAACTTTCATACTCCCAATCTCTTATTCCTGAGTAACTAGAATTATGATCAAGCCACTACATACTAGCCAGGAATGAAAAGAGTTTTTACATTATAATATCTATGTATTTTTTTCAGCAGAACAGTTTTGGAAATCAATTACTAGTTGGAAGTCTTCTTTCTTTTTTTTCTTCAAATTTTTATTATCAAACTGATATACAGAGAGGTTACATTTTCATACGTTAGGCATTGGATACATTTCTTGTACTGTTTGTTACCCTGTCCCTCATACCCCCCTACCTCCTCCTCCTTCCACTTCCCCCCCCCCCGAGATGTTCAGTTCACTTTCACCAAACAGTTTTGCAAGTATTGCTTTTGTAGTTGTTTGTCTTTTTTTACCCTGTGTCTCTCATTTGTGGTATTTCCTACTTCTAATACCAGTATAAACGGTTTCCAAAATACTCAGATAAGATTACAGAAATAGTGTAGGTACAACCACTGGAAGTTGATACAAGAACATCATCAATAATAGAACCTACAGATATAGGTGGGACGTTGAAAGTAGTTACAACTGTGATATAACAATCGTTTCCATAACATGGAGTTCATTTCACTTAGCATCATCTTAGATGTTCATAGGGTATAGCTATTGGTCCCTTGTGATGCTCTGCTATGACTTGCCTAAACCTGTACTAATTATTCCCAATAAGGGAGACCATAGAGTCCATGTTTCTTTGGGTCTGGCTCACTTCACTTAGTATAATTTTTTCCAAGTCCTTCCATGTCCTTACAAATGGGGCAATGTCATTCTTTCTGACAGAGGCATAAAATTCCATTGTGTATATGTACCACATTTTCCTGATCCATTCGTCTACTGAGGGGCATCTGGGTTGGTTCCAGATTCTATCTATGACAAATTGTGCTGCGATGAACATTGTTGTGCTGGTGGCATTACTGTGATTTTGTTTGTGGTCTTTTGGATAAATACCCAAAAGTGGTGCTGCAGGGTCATAGAGGAGTTCTACATTTAGCCTTCTGAGGAATCTCCATACTGCTTGCCAGAGTGGCTGAACCAGTTCACATTCCCACCAACAATGAAGTAGGGTTCCCTTTTGGCCACATCCCCTCCAACAATTGTTATTGTTAGTTTTCTTGATATATGACATTCTTACAGGGGTGAGATGGAATCTCAATGTTGTTTTGATTTGCATTTCTTTTATGGCCAGTGATGTAGAGCACTTTTTCATATGTGTCCTGGCCATTCTCATTTCCTCATCAGAGAAGTCTCTTTGTAAGTCTTTAGCCCACTTGATGAGGGGGCTATTGGTTCTTTGCGGTTTTGTTTTGGAAGAAGGTAATATTTTTAGTTCTGCAGATATTTTAGAGATGAGGCCTTTGTCTTTGAAAGCCCGGTAAAGATCTTCTCCCAGTCTGTGGGCTTTCTGTTTCTTTTGCGAGCTATGTCCTTTGCCATGCAGAAGCTCTGCAGTTTGATGCAGTCCCATTTGTCCAACCTTTCTTTGATTTGTAGCCTTTCTGGGTCTTTGTTAAGGAAGTTCCGTCCTGTGCCAAGGAGCCCAAGTGTTTCTCCTACTCCCAGCTTTAGTGTTTTCAGGGTGTCTGTTTTGATTTCGAGGTCTTTAATCCATTTGGAATTGATTTTGGTGCAGGGTGATATATAAGGATCTAGTTTTAGTTTGTTGCATGTGTTGAGCCAGTTTTGCCAGCACCATTTGTTAAAGAGGCTATCTTTCTTCCAAGCTATTGTTTTAGCTCCTTTATCAAAGATTAATTAGGCATTGTTCTGTGGGTTCATTTCTGGGTCTTCAATTCTGTTCCATTGGTCTTCAGGCCTGTGCCAGTGCCAATACCAAGCTGTTTTTATTACTATAGCTTTATAATACAGCTTGAAGTTGGGTATTGTAATTCCTCCAGCACTGTTCTTTCTGCTTAGGATTGTTTTTGCTATTTGAGGTCTTTTATTGTTCCATATGAATTTCTGGATTGCTTCCTCTTTTTCATTAAAAAATGGTGTTGGGATATTAATGGGTATTGCATTGAATTTATAGATAGCCTTTGGCAATATTGCCATTTTGATTATATTAATCCTCCCGATCCAGGAGCATGGGAGGTTTTTCCATTTCCCTAGTTCTGACATAATTTCATTTTTCAAGCTTTTAAAGTTCTCCTCAAAGAGGTCTTTCACTTCTTTAGTTAAGGTTATTCCTAGGTATTTTATGTTTTTGGGGGCTTTTGCAAAAGGAGTTGCTTTCCTTATTTCCGTCTCGGTCTTCGGGTCATTAGCATAGAGAAAGGCCATTGATTTTTGAGGGTTTATTTTATATCCTTCAACTATGCCAATATTTTGGATCAGTTCTAGTAGCTTGAGGGTAGAGTCTATGGGATTCTTTAGGTATAGAATCATGTCATCTGCGAAGAGAGAAAGTTTAACTTCGTCTTTTCCTATTTGGATCCCCTTTATATTTTCTTCTTGCCTAATTGCTCTGGCTAGGAATTCTAGTACTATGTTGAAGAGCAGGGGAGAGAGTGGACATCCCTGCCTTGTTCCTGATTTTAAAGGCAATGGCTTTAGTTGTTCACCATTTAGAGTTATGCTTGCTGTTGGTTTGTCATAAACTGCCTTGATTATATTCAGGAATGTTCCCTGGAATCCCAGTTTTTCCAGGGCTTTTTAGCATAAATGGGTGCTGGATTTTATCAAACACTTTTTCTGCATCCAGTGATAAATCCATGTGGTTCTTTACCTTGCTCCGGTTGATGTGGTGGATTACATTCATTGACTTGCGTATATTAAACCAACTTTGCATCCCTGGGACGAATCCAGTTTGATCGTGGTGTATAATTTTTTTGAGGACCTGTTGAAGTCGATTGGCCAGAATTTTGTTGAGAATTTTTGCGTCTATGTTCATCAGGGAAATCGGTCTATAGTCCTCTTTCCGTGATGAGTCTCTGCCTGGTTTTGGATGAGGGTTATACTGGCTTCATAGAATGTGTCTGGTAGTGAACGTTCTCTTTGGAAGTCTCCTTTCAGAAATGAGTATTCCTTATAGGTTATACAATGATTTTTGACGTCAGACAGAGTAGTAGTAAAGAGTAAAGAGTAAAGTAAAGAGGCAGAGCAGAAATATAGTCTTGCAAATGAATGGTAGTCAGTAAAAGGTATAAATAAGTGACACATGTACCTAACCTCACTATGTATGTGTGCATGCATTTGTATACATACAAAGGTCATTCATAAAAATTTAAATAAATTCTAGATTAATGAATTTCTGTGATGAAAATTCCTTTAGCAAAAAGTATCTATAACATGACAACATTCCAATGCTTGTCATGTATTAATTTAATCCTCATGGTGCATTTCATGACATGCATTTGCATATATGCGTATAAAACACCTTCATTATGACAATGCAAGATGCTGTGCTTCAATCAATAATTTAGGAGTGATGTAACTAACCTATATGACTTGACTGGGGATCTGTATGCTGGCAATCTGCCTCCATGGCCCATATGCAGTCATGTACCATAGAAGAACAGTTTTTTCAATGATTGATTGAATATGCAATGACTGTCTCAAAAGATTACATCACCTCTTGGTAGAAGAGCTCTGTTAGTTTCTGTAAGTACACTCTATGATAGTATTATAACAAATTACTAATGAAGTAGTTCTCAGAACATGTTGCAATCATTAAGTGATATATGACTCCATTTACCCATGATAATATACTAGTATTGGCTGGATAACTCATGAAAGATGTAGACCTACAATTAAATATTCCAACCACTGCTCTCATAAATATGCCAACACTGGTACTTCTTAGATCACATGTCACAAATTATGTATGTGAAAAATGATAATGTGCCAAGAGACATTGCTCTGTAAATAGCTTTTATTGAAAGTTATATTTACATTGATGTTTACTCACAGTAGCACTGCAACTCACAGTTACATATGGCCACATAGCACGGAAATATATTTTGGCTAATATCTTAAGATACATGGAACTTATATTATGTGAATGGAAATTTTTATGTTATAGTTTATGACCAACCCAGAAATGCTACACACACAAAGTATATTAGATTTAGAAAAAAATGAATTTTTATTTCCATAAAGATTTAGAAACTTGTAAAAACTCAAGGCTGTAACATTACTATTTTAGGAAACAAATGTGATTTGATTCACAAAGTAATGGAAGGATATTATAATTATAGTAGTAAATTGAGAGAAGTTTTGGTATCAACCATCAAAATCCCTTGACAGAAAAATATTTAAGTCACTGATATTTGAATTAATGAGACTGTTCTTGGGGAAAAGGTTCTCTGGCCTTTAAAACTCCTTAGTTAGAAGTCAGGTATTAGAATAAAATTAACAGTAATTTTTGAAAAAAATATATTGGAGTCAGAATTAAATGCATTTACAGAAACATTTCACAAAAGAATTTGGATGTAAGTAACTACATTAAGTAGTATGCAAGTGTGCAGAAATGTATTAAAGAAAATATGATATATTCAAAGAACTCAAGTACTATAATTCCATAGAAAGACAAAGTCAGAGTTCAACCCAATAAACACCAGGAAGCAGGTACTTGTGGGGATAGAAGTATAGTCAAGGGATAAATGATGGAAGAGAGGAAAGGGAGAATGCAGTCAAGAATTCAATGTGTATGTACAAAATCAAGAAGAGTGAGGGAAGGTGTGAGATGGGAAGGATAGGTGAGAGTGTTGAAAGGGGTGATACTGATCATTCATAAACTGCTTTGTTGAATGGCAACTCCTTTATACAACTACTAAAAGATAATTTAAAAAAGAAAGTGAAAATAACTACTTAATTTAACATATGTATAAGAGAAAAATAAATTACTCATTCTTTTAAATTTCTATGATTTTAGGAATGGGTACATTTTCAATATCTGTGTAATAAAGTTTCTAAAATTCCAGATGATGCTTCCCTTCCTATAATAGTCACCTAAAGATGAATTTCATACTAGGAAACTGAAAGTGAATACCAAAATCGAGAGACACAGGGTAAAAAGACAAATGACTCCAAAAGCAATACTTGCAAAACTTTTTGGTGTAAATCAACTGAACAATGCATGGGGGGAAAGGGAAAGGGGAAGGGGGGAGGGGGGAATGAGGGAGGAGGTAACAGCACAAGAAATGTATCCAATGCCTAACACATGAAACTGTACCATCTCTGTACATCAGTTTGACAATAAAAATTTTTAAAAAGAAAGAAATCTAGCAAAAACTTACATGTAAATCAGTTTTTTTTAGGTTTTCAAAATGACGAATTTCTGGTTATGATGATCCTTATTCTTTAGTGACTTGAATTCCACTATTAATGAAATTCAGGCAAGGGAGGACATTTTTGACTAAGGTTATTTTCTTATCTGTTCAAATTTCCACAATCTATGGTCCAGGTACCTTTAATTCTAGCTATTCAAGATGCTGAGATTAGAGAATCCCAGTTTGAAGGTAGCATGGGCAAGAAAGATTCTGATAGACTGTAGATAAGAATCTACAGTCAGCAAAATTCTGGAAGTAAAGCTATGGTTCAATTGGTAGAGGGCCTGCTTTGAGGAAAAAAACTAAGGGACATAATTTCAGCCCCAGTACCAACACGAAAAGAAAGACAAGGAAGGGACCTAAGATGGGAGGAAGGAAAGAAGGAAGGAAGGAAGGAAGGAAGGAAGGAAGGAAGGAAGGAAGGTAGGTAGGAAGGAAGGAAGGAAGGGAGGAAGGGAGGAAGGGAGGGGGAGGGAGGGAGGGAGCAAGGAAGAAAATGTTTTCAAAAAAGAACCTAATAATGTTTTATTTACCTTCCATCATTCTCTTTTTGCCCTCCCAAAAGGTGTAAAAGGTTATCAAGGAGTTCTAGGAATCTCAAAATAACTGTACAAACTGTAGAAACACACATTGACAAATGGAAGAGTTCACACAGTTAACATGTCAATTATCTCCTAGCTGACATATAAAATTAATGCAGTTGCTATAGAAATTCAATCAAAATTTTTGTATAATATATAAGAGGATTCTAAAATGTAGATGGAAATGCAAATGAGTGAATCCTATTTTTTCTGAATAATTACTTATTTAATGTAAAAGTGATGTACAGAGGAGTTACAGTTTCATATTTAAGGCAATGAGTAAATTTCTTGTACAATTTGCTACCTCCTCCCTCATTTCCCACCTCCCCCCTCCCCCTTTCCCTCTCTGCCCATGAGTTGTTCAGTTGGTTTACACTAAATGGTTTTATAAGTATTGCTTTTGGAGTCATTTGTCTTTTTATCCTTTGTCTCTCGATTTTGATATTCCCTTTCCCTTCCCTAGTTCTAATACCAGTATATACAGTATCCAGGGTACTCAGATGAGATATAGTGATAGAGTGGGGAAAACCACAGGAAGGGGATACAAGAGGATCATCAACAAAAAAAAAAACTATGGTTTCACGTGGCATGTTGAAAATAATTACAACAGTAATATAACACTCTTTTCCATAACATGGAGTTCATTTCACTTAGCATCATCTTATGTGTACATAAGGGTATAGCTATTGGGCTCTTGTGATCCTCTGCTGTGACTAGCCTAAACCTGTACTAATTGAGTGAATTCTAATTTTAAGAAAACAAAGAAAGTAGAAGGAATTATCTATGCTGTTTCAAATTTTACTAACCAGTTATAGTATAAAGTCTGTGGTCTTTCATCATAACAATGATTATCACAGCACAATTTGCCATTGCTAAAATATGGAACCAACCCAGCTGCCCTTCAGTAGATGAGTGGGTCAAGAAAATGTGGTACATATACACAATGGAATTCTATGCTTCTATCAGAAAGAATGACCTTGCACCATTTGTAAGGCAATGGAAGGACTTGGAAAAAAAATTATAGTAAGTGAAATGAGCCAGACCCTAAGAAACAGAGACTCTTTAGTTTCCCTCATTGGTAATAATTAGTATATGTCTAGGATAGTCCTAGTGGAAGACCACAATAGCTCAATAGCTATGTACATATGAACACATAAGATGATGCTAAGCAAAATGAACTATAAGTTTTGAAAATAAGTGGTTTATCTTTGTTGTTGATATTTTCAACATACCATGCGAAATTATGCCTTTTTCTTTTGTCCTTCCTCCCCATGGTTTTACCCCTGATGTCACTGTTAGTGATTCTGGTACCCTGGTATTGTATGTATGTTTATCGGAACTAGGGAAGGGAAGGAGAGCATCAAAATGGAGAGTCAACGTGTAAAAGGGGAACCAATGCAACAGTAATACTTAGAAGATAATATGCTCTAAACCAATTGTACAACCCGGTGGGGTGGGAGAGGAAATTGGGGAGGGATAAGGTGGGAGAAAAACGAGAAAAAAGGTTACCAGTTTGATAAGAAATACACTCACGATTCTCGCTTTGACAAATTGTGCTGCGATGAACATTGTTGTGCTGGTGGCATTACTGTGATTTTGTTTGTGGTTTTTTGGACAGATACCCAAAAGTGGGGCTGCTGGGTCATAGGGGAGTTCTACATTTAGCCTTCTGAGGAATCTCCATACTGCTTGCCAGAGTGGCTGAACCAGTTTACATTCCCACCAACAATGAAGTAGGGTTCCCTTTTGGCCACATCCCCTCCAACAATTGTTATTGTTAGTTTTCTTGATATATGACATTCTTACTGGGGTGAGATGGAATCTCAATGTTGTTTTGATTTGCATTTCTTTTATGGCCAGTGATGTAGAGCATTTTTTTCATATGTCTCCTGGTCATTCTCATTTCCTCATCAAAGAAGTCTCTTTGTAAGTCTTTAGCCCACTTGATGAGGGGGCTATTGGTTCTTTGAGGTTTTGTTTTGGAAGAGGGTAAATTTTTTAGTTCTGCATATATTTTAGAAATGAGGCCTTTTTCCATTGAATGGCCGGTAAAGATCTTCTCCCAGTCTGTGGGCTTTCTGTTTATCTTGCGAGCTATGTCCATTGCCATGCAGAAGCTCTGCAGTTTGATGCAGTCCCATTTGTCCAACCTTTCTTTGATTTGTAGCCTTTCTGGGTCTTTGTTGAGGAAGTTCCGTCCTGTGCCAAGGAGCCCAAGTGTTTCTCCTACTCCTTCCTTTAGTGTTTTCAGGGTGTCTGTTTTGAATTCGAGGTCTTTAATACATTTGGAATTGATTTTGGTGCAGGGTGATATATAAGGATCTAGTTTTAGTTTGTTGCATGTGTTGAGCCAGTTTTGCCAGCACCATTTGTTAAAGAGGCTATCTTTCTTCCATACTATTGTTTTAGCTCCTTTATCAAAGATTAAGTAGGCATAGTTCTGTGGGTTTATTTCTGGGTCTTCAATTCTGTTCCATTTGTCTTCAGGAATGTTCCGGTGCCAATACCAAGCTGTTTTTATTACTATAGCTTTATAATACAGCTTGAAGTTGGGTATTGTAATTCCTCCAGCACTGTTCTTTCTGCTTAGGATTGTTTTTGCTATTCGAGGTCTTTTATTGTTCCGTATGAATTTCTGGATTGCTTCCTCTATTTCATTAAAAAATGGTGTTGGGATATTAATGGGTATTGCATTGAATTTGTAGATAGCCTTAGGCAATATTGCCATTTTGATTATATTAATCCTCCCAATCCAGGAGCATGGGAGGTTTTTCCATTTCCTTAGTTCTGACTTAATTTCATTTTTCAAGCTTTTAAAGTTCTCATCAAAGAGGTCTTTCACTTTTTTGGTTATGGTTATTCCTAGGTATTTTATGTTTTTGGGGGCTATTGCAAAAGGAGTTCCTTTCCTGATTTCAGCCTCGGTCTTCGGGTCGTTAGCATAGAGAAAGGCTGTTGATTTTTGAAGGTATATTTTATATCCTGCAACTTTGCCAAAGTTTTGGATCAGCTCTAGTAGCTTGGGGGTAGAGTCTATGGTATTCTTTAGGTAAAGGATCATGTCATCTGCGAAGAGAGAAAGTTTAACTTCAGCACAACAATGTTTATCGCAGCACAATTTGTCATAGCTAGAATCTGGAACCAACCCAGATGCCCCTCAGTAGACGAATGGATCAGGAAAATGTGGTACATATACACAATGGAATTTTATGCCTCTATCAGAAGGAATAACATTGTCCCATTTGTAAGGAAATGGAAGGACTTGGAAAAAATTATACTAAGTGAAGTGAGCCAGACCCAAAGAAACAGGGACTCTATGGTCTCCCTTATAGGGAATAATTAGTACAGGTTTAGGCAAGTCATAGCAGAGCATCACAAGGCCCATTAGCTATACCCTTATGAACACCTAAGGTGATGCTAAGTGAAATGAACTCCATGTTATGGAGACAATTGTTATATCACAGTTGTAACTACTTTCAACGTCCCGTGTGAATCTGTAGCTTCTATTATTGATGATGTTCTTTTATCAACTTCCTGTGTTTGCACCTATACTATCTGTGTAATCTTATCTGAGTATATTGGAAACTGTGTATACTGGTATTGGAACTAGGAAATTGAAAGGGAATACCAAAATTGAGAGACACAGGGTAAAAAAAAAGACAAACAACTACAAAAGCAATACTTGCAAAACTATTTTGTGTAAGTGAGCTGAACACCTCAGGGGGGGAAAGGGTAAGGGGGAGGGGGGAGGGGGCTATGAGGGACGAGCTAACAAACAGTACAAGAAATGTATCCAATGCCTAACGTATGAAACTGTAACCTCTCTGTACATCAGTTTGATAACAAAAATTGGAAAAAAAAAAAGGAATACACTCACTGCCTTATGAATCAAACTGTAACCCCTCTGTACATTATTTGGCAATTAATTAATTAATTCAACGATGAATGAATGAATAAATAAATAAACAAATAAATATCTGTGGTATTCATAGAAGGCAAACACATATATCTGAGAGAGAACAGAACCCAGAAATGATCAACTAATTTTTTAAAAGAATGCAGAAGCAATTTATTGATGGATGTGTGTCCCTTATATCATATGATGTGGAAACAAAAACCTAAAAGATAACAAAAATGGACTTCAGCATCAGGTCTTACACATAGACCAAAAGTGATCAACAGCCAGCCTACAAATTCAAGTTCCTGAGTTCAAACCAAAAATAAGAAAGAAAATAGCAAAATAAATTCCAAATGGAAAATGTTATGTGATAAAAACTTTTAGGAGTTAATATAGGTAAACCTTCAAGACTTAATACTTGATAAAGGTTTCTTATACCAAAAGCACAACCATAAAATAAATAAATGGCATTAGGAACACATTTATGGTTTTGAAATAGTTCTATATCTTGATATAAAATTATGTATGCATATACACCTTATGCCATTGCCAATTTCTTGGTTTCAATTATGTCTTCTAATCATGTTTGCATGAGAGAAAACTAAGTAAAGAATGTATGGAACCTGTCTGTACTATCCACAACTCCCTATGACTGTGATTATATAAAAAGAAAACATTTTAAAATGTTCTTGGAGATAAGAAAATTGTTCTAGAGGAGTAACTACTATAACAAGAAAATAAGACTGATCTTTAAAGGTGCCAATAAAAGTAAACAGTAATTCTAAGATACAACAGAAAATGTTTTATTTTGATATGAAAGAGAAATGAGGATGCAATCGGGAAAGTGTAAAATATTTTAACAAAACTGGACAGAACATATGAAACCAATGCATATATTAGTAATGCTTTGGAATTTCAAAAGTGAAGTCTAAAACCTGTAAACATCGTACAGAAAATTAGCAACAAAATGTAAATATCTGTCTTCCATCATATTCAAAATAATGTTCAAGAAAAGTAAAACAAAAAGAGACATATATTGTTACACGTTTCTGTCAAATTAAATATGAAACTAATTTTTACTCTACTATTAAATAACAAGCATTATGGAAGAAACCAGTAAACCATGAGCCCTACTTCTTTTTCGTTTGGGGGTGTGTGTGTGTGTGTGTGTGTGTGTGTGTGTGTGTGTGTGTGTTTGACCTCTTCCTATTTTTATTTTATTTTATTTTTAATTCACTTCTTCTTAACATTTTTTTCAAATTTTTATTATCAAACTGATATACAGAGAGGTTACAGTTTCATAGGTTAGGCATTGGGTACATTTCTTGTACTGTTTGTTACCTCCTCCCTCATTCCCCCTCTACTTCTTTTCTTTAAAAACATTCAAACAAAAGAGCAAAGCAAACTTTTGATAAAATAAACCATATATCCATATTCTAAGAGGAATTTTTTAATTGGCATTAATTTTTAATAAAATGAAGGTAGAGTTATATGAAGACAAATTTACGAAATGTCATAATATGAAAGGCATAACATGATAAAACTGTGTCTGGAGGAATTAAAGCAAAGGTAATAGAAAGTACAAAAAGTGCACAGGTTTCTTCATTTTCCTAAGGATAATACCTAAATTTTCCATCAAGAACTGGAGTTCCAAGTGCATTCTATAAATTTCAAATGATCATGTTGATTACAACTTAAATAGCCACAAATATTTTTGTATTAGTAGAAACATATGTGCTCACAAACACATGTAGACCTAAGAAGTAAAATAGAAATTATAGACAACATGTCTATAAATCTCAATTCGTGTTTGTTTTCCTCACATAATTACTAATAATATCTCCTTTTATATTTATTTATTTATTGCAAGTCCTGGAGCTTGGACTGAGGGCCTGAGCACTGTCCCTGACTTCTTTGTTCTATATATGTGGTGCTAAGGAATCAAACCCAAGGCTTCATGTATGCAAGGCAAGTACTTTACCACTAGGCCATATTCCCAGCCCCCTTTTTTTGCCAGTCCTGGGCCTTGAACTCAGGGCCTGAGCACTGTCCCTGGCTTCTTTTTGCTCAAGGCTAGCACTCTACCACTTGAGCCACAGCGCTACTTCTGGCTTTTTCTGTTTATATGGTGCTGCGGAGTCGAACCCAGGGCTTTGTGCATGCTAGACAAGCCCTCTACTGCTAAGCCACATTCTCAGCCCTCCTTTTATTTTTAATGAAGTCTTGATTTGAGTGATAAAGTATACTATAGTCTACCTAGTGATAGCACAAACAATAAAAATCAAAGATGTAACCAAAAAGACAAATATATTTTAAGAAACACAATGGTTAAAAGAGATTTTTAAATCTTTTCTGTTAAGAGAATGACAGGTCAATACTGATATCTAGAGGAGCTAAATGATTACTTGGAACAAATTTAATTGCCAGGAGGGACCTAAGAGCTTAATAAGATTAAAAAAACATGCAAATGTACAAATATAAGATTTGATAAGTTGGCATACAATTCAGTATCTCACAGTTTTATTTGTTTTTTCCAGTCCTGGGGCTTGAACTCAGGGCTTGAGCACTGTTTCTGGCTTTTTTTTTTGCTCAAGGATAGCACTCTACCACTTGAGCCACAGCATCACTTCTGGCTTTTTCTATATTTGTGGTGCTGAAGAATCGAACCTAAGGCTTCATGTATATGAGGCAAGCATTCTACCACTAGGCCATATTCCCAGCCCACTATTTCACATTTTAAGGCCATGTTATTATGCTTCTAACCCATCAACCAGGAAAGACAATACTTTAAAGTATGTTTAAAGTTACATATTGATTAGATAAGAAATATTCATATAGAAAAATGGGGTAATAGAGACTGAGGCCAAATTATGTAGTTGCAAAAGAAACTGATACAAGAAAATCATAAAGTAGTTTTTATTAAATTTTACAAAATGATACATTTTATTTGGATATGAGAAACCAATAATAATATGTTAAAACAATGAGGGACATTTAAATAGAAAAGGATCAACATATCAGAGTATAAAGTTTATGGGCAGGTCTGGGAATGTGGATTAGTGGTAGAGTGCTTGCCTAGCATGCATGAAGCTCTGCATTCAATTCCTCAGTTCCACATACACAGAATTAAAAGCCAGAAGTGGTGCTGTGGCTCAAGTGGTGGAGAGCTAGCCTTGAGCAAAAAGAAGCTAGGGACAGTGCCCACCCCCTGAGCTCATCAAGCCTTAAGTTTGGAAAAGAAAAGTTATGGACATATTCCAATTTCTATAGGTATTTGGCATATGGCAATGACAAAATATCAGTTTATAGCCGAAAAGATGGTATACTTAATCCAGATTATTGGACTAAGAAATGTGCTCACAGCCTTACATTTGAAAGTGTAACCCCTCTGTACTTCACTTTGACAATAAAGAAAAAAATATTACCCCTCCCTGAATTTAAACATTAAAACCAAGCATTTAAACAAATAAAAATACTGAAGCACTGAAAGAAGACACAATTAAAATTTCTACGCAGTGCAAGGATAAGAAATGCTTGTTTATGTAATTTAACAGAAAAACAATAAATTCTTATGGAAAATATTACATTGTATACAAAATTATACTAGTTTTAACAAAGACACTGTAAACTCTTATCCTCATAAACTCTTGGTGGGGATATGCCTTCGTGTTTTCAATTGCAAGGGTAATTTTGTAAGATCTCTTAAAATTAAACATACTTACCATATTTTATTTAGAATTTTCACCACTTCATGTTCTGACAAAAATTAACTCAAGATCCAACTACATGAATTACTTTTATTACTATTTACAATAAAAAAATTAAAAAGGATTGAAATCCATGTCAGCAGAAGGCTATTCAAATAAGTCACACAAGTACAAATTTTTAAAATGCACGTAAAAATATAGTGACTTTTTTATAGAGAAAAAATATCTTCAAGTTAAATGGACATATACAGGATAAATTTTAGTGTAATACTTGATTTTGAAAAACAAGTAACTTTGAGTTAGTTTTAAGACATTTTATCATCAAAAATTCTTTAATATGCATTCTGAAAAAAGCATCATATATAACGTATTTTACTTTTTAAGTATTGTTAGATTTTTTCAAATATCATAATCAATAATAAAAACTGTACTTTGAATTATTCTTATTTTTTACTGCAAATGGGGAAAATGTATGGAAAGAGGCTGAAATTTTATTTCATCATTCAGTTCTTAAATCAGCATAATAAATATGTATTTATTTTCAAATGTTCATGTAAATTTGTTAATTTAGATATTTCTCAAAAATGTTTTAATTTCTTGAGCTATATAATAGAGATTTTTTATTTACTCATTTATTTTTTTTATTTTATTGTAAAGGTGATAGTACATTTCTTGAGGACAAATGGAATTGAAAAGAAGACCCAGAAATTAACCCACAGACCTGTATCTGATAAGGGATCCCAAAGCACTGGACTGAAGAAAGACAACCTCTTCAATGCATTCTGCTGGCAGAATTGCCTATACATGTGCAAAAACTGAAATTAAACCCTTGCACCAGAATCAACTTCAAATGGATCAAAGACCTCAATGTAAGATCAGATACCCTGAAAATATTACAAGAAGGGCCTTCTCTCCCCTCTCTCCTCTCTCTCCCTTCTCTACCTGCTCTCTGGCCATGGATCAATTCAGCCACAGGCCAGCAGTTCGGTAATAAACTTTCTCTCCTGCTTGAAAAAAAATATATTACAGGAAGGGATGGGGGAAATCCTAGAGCTCTTTGGCACAGATCCAAACTTCCTAAGCAACATTCAGAATCAAAGAAAGCCTGGATAATTGGGATTCAATCAAACTGAAGCGTTTCTACATAGCAAAGGACAAAGCTAGCAAGATAAACAGAAAACCCACAGAATAGAAGACTTTTAGTAACTTTGCAACAGACTAGGGCCTCACATATAAAATGTACTCAGAGCTCAAAAAAATTCAACCTCCCCAAAACAAATACTTAAAGAAACAGCCCAATTAATAAATGGGCTAAAGTCTTAAAGAGAGACTTATCTGAAAAAGAAACAAGAATGGCCAACAGACACATGAAGAAATGTTCAATGTATCTGGCCATAGAAGAAATGCAAATCAAAACAACGTTAAGATTTTAATTCACCCCAGTTAGAATGGCCGTTATAAAGAAAACTCACAGTAACAGGTGTTGGCCAGGATGTGACCAAAAACAAATGCTACTACAGTTTTGATGGGAATGTAAACTTGTTCAACCACTCTGGAAAGAAGTATGGAGGTTCCTCAAAAGACTTAGCATAGAGATTCCCTATGATTTAGCAATCCCACTCCTGGGCATCTAGCCAATCAACCAACCATAAACCAGGTTACACTAAAGCCACCAGCATGACCATATTGATCACCATGTTCATTTTAGCATTGTTTATTATAGCCAAGATATGAAATCAACCTAGATGTCGCTCAGTGGATGAATGGATCAAGAAAATGTGATATATATACACAACCGAACTCTATGCTTCCATCAGAAAGAATGACATAGCCCCATTTGTAAATAAATGCAAAGACTTGGAAAAATATATTAAGTGAAGTAAGCTACATCCAAAGAAACAGGCTGAATGGTTTGCCTCATTTGTAATAGTAAGAATGTGCCTATAAATCTACAAGAAAACACAATGCATTCGTGTGTGTGTGAAAATTTTCATGGGAAGTTAACCAAATACCAATAATTGGTACCTAGAATACTGTATTTGTTTCTCTGTGGGATTAGAGTAAAAAATCAAATTGTCAAAACAAAGTGTTCACCAGACCAAAATAAAAAAGCAAAGCTACTGAAATAGATGAGAGAAGTCAGGGCTCATGCAGAATTAAGTTCCACAGGAATGGGGACAAAAGGCTGGAAATGTTTTAAAGGGATAGTGGAACAGAACTATTGGACATTGCGGAGGGTTTGATCAGTAGAGTATGCTGTGCTCCTGGAGTTAGACTCCTTAGGTTGCCAATGTTTTTCTTTGTGACTAGGCCATCTGTGTTTGCTAATTGGAGGCTACTGAAATCAGACTCTTGCCCACCACACTGGCAGAGAAAGGCACTATCTTCCTTGACATTTATATTGCAAAGGATGGCTATCTGTTCCTTAAAAAAGATATAACTGAGCTGTAAACTGTCAAGAAACTTTCAAATATATTTACATATATGTTTTCTATGTGAGAGCTCAGCTTCTTAACTTTAATATTATATTTGAAGTCACTCCCATTAAAATACTAAGCCCTTTAGTTTTCATTTGAATTCTCTATCAATTCTTTGATTCCTCTGACTACCTACTACATTCTAATCATTTTAAATAATTATGGATATGGTTGCTGCAGATGTTTATGTTTGCTGCAATTTATTTTTTAAGATTACCTCATTGTTATAGAATCACACATTTATTTTAGTGGTTAATTCATGTTATTTTACAAAATGCTTACTAATATCAACCAAATATACCCAAAATTTAAAAAAAAGTTAGTTGAAATGAGAATTGTTAAATGCCACTGATGCTATAAAGTACCATTGTATTATTACATTTAGTGCTTTTCTTCTCAATTTAATACTTTGGATTTTATTTAAATTGTTGCCTGAACACACTAACAGGCATAATAGTCATAGATCTTTTATAGCACTAGGCACCTTTTAGATATGATTGCAGATACTGTTCATTTAATAGAAATTGTAAGACTGTATAGAAATACCAATCATACTTTTTTCCTTTCATTTCTTTTTTTGATTTTTTAAAAATTTTATTTTTATTGTCAAAGTGATGTACAGAGAGGTTACAGTTTCATACATTAGGCATTGGATACATTTCTTTTTTTTTTGAGTGACATGGTTCCTTTATTCTTTTGAGACAGGAGACTGCAGTACATGAACACTCCAGAAAAGAATTCAATCGTGGATACATTTCTTGTACTGTTTGTTACCTTCTCCCTCATTCCCCCCTCCCCCCTCACCTTTACCCTCTCCTCCCATGAGTTCTTCAATTGACTTACACCAAACAGTTTTGCAAGCATTGCTTTTGTAGTCGTTTTTCTAACATCTGTAATCCTAAACCTTCTAGGAAAAAATACCAAGGAGTTTAGTTGATGTTTGATATTATCTTAGATAAAAATTGTCCTCCAATTTCTTTATGTTCAGATAGAAGCAATTAGAAGCTGTAGATAGCTTTTCCTTAAAAATCTATTAATACATATTGAAATATTAACTGAATTTCAGTGAATGCATTTCATTGGAGCTTAATAGACACTTAATAAGGAATGCAGTAAGATATTTATCATAAACAATGTGATGATGGTAGTGCTCTTTGAGGACAACTGTGGCATGGAATTGCACTAATTCTCAAACATTTACTTGTGTCCACATTAAAATTTCTCACTAGAGAGAATTATTTTACAATACATACCATCTTACTGCTGCCATATTTATTTAGAAAATTAAATGTGTGAGTGCACACACACGCACACATGTGCATGCCAGTCTTCAGGCTTGAACTCACCCACTGGGCGCTATCCCTGAGCTTTTGTGCTCGAAATTGGCTCTTTATCACTTGAGCCCCAGCTTGACTTAAAACTTTTGGTGGATAATTAGAGATATGAGTCTCAGGGACTTTCCTGACTGGGCTGTATTCAAACCACAGTCCTCAGATCTCATCCTCCTGAGTAGCTAGGATTACAGGTGTGAGACTCCAGCACCCAACAGAAAAATAAACATCTTTAAATTGCCATACACTATACTATGGTGTATTTTGAGTTTTTAATTTACTGTGTTCCACCTTGTTTATGAACAAGAAATCCCAAAGATAAAGATAACATTTTATTAGAGTCATTAAGAACAAAACCTGTTTTTACTGTTATTTTGCTTGCTTTCTTTAAGGAAAATAAGATAAAACTACTAAAGTGCTAGAAATGTTTAGAGATTAGTTACATTCAAGCCAGATTCCAAGCTCATTCTTATAACCCTAGCTACTCAGGAGGCTGAGATCTGAGGATCATGATTTGAAGATAGCCCAAGCAGAAAAGTCCAGAAGACTCATATCTCCAAGTAACCACCAAAAAGTTTGAAGTCAAGCTCAGGCTCAAGTAGTAGAGTGCTAGCCTTGAGAAAGACACACACACAAAAAAGCCAGAATCTACACCTAGGCCCTGAGTTCGAGCCTTCAGAATAATACAAGAAAAAAGTTAAATACAGTGGATTTTAGTTTAACCTCATAGGAGTTCTAGAAGTTTTTTTGTTTATTTGTCTTTATCCTTCTTATATGCATGTGATCAGGCAAATTGAATATTTCTATGTGTTTATGCTATAAATTTCATTACTCTAAGGTTTATATCTAAACAACCTTAAGGTACTGTTACGGTCTTTGTATTGCTGAAATTTATTGACTTTGATATGTAACATAGCATTTTTAAACTCCTTTCTGAGTTTCCTTCATCCATCAAGGTTTGGAGTGGCAAATAAATGGAATAGATTTTATTTTTCACCTCATTTTTAACTGTGTCAGACCCTTAAAAGTAACTACCTGTATTTATACAGATAAATATGAAAAAAACATGCTAAGACACAATATTTTAGTCAAGCTAAAATTCAGAAGCAGAGCTATCTTGGAAACAATAAATATGTTTGGTTGAATCAGACAGAAAGCATATGTGAAGACAAAGTGGGCATGATATGGTTTGGCTAAGTGTCCTCCAAAAGCCTCATTGTTAAAAGCTTGGCCCCTAGCCCATAAATAATTGGGAAGTAATGGAGTTCACAGGAAGTGAGACCTATTTCAAAATCATCTGGTCATATTGGATTGTACCTTTGACGGGAACGCTGGGATCCTGGATTTTCCTTTCTCTCTTTGCTTCCCACCCACTATGAGGTAAGTAAGTCATTCTACCATGATATGTTATCTCACCATCAAAGTCAATGAAGCCAAGGGTGATGAGCTGAAACCTTTGAAACCATTAGCCAAAATAAACTTTTCTTCTTAAAAGTGATTAAGACATTTTGTCATAGTGACATCAAGCTGACTTAACACAGGTACATAATTTTTGGATAAATGAATAGTGGATAGATTTGGGGGTTGAATAAATGTGATATTTCTAGAATTATATTATATAGGGGAAATGTAGAGCCATTAAGGATTTTTTATCACAGTTAAGATGAGGGAATGACAGATGGTATAGAATAAGGGTAAATTAGGGCTAGGAATATGGCCTAGTGGCAAGAGTGCTTGCCTCCTATACATGAATCCCTGGGTTCAATTCCTCAGCACCACATATATACAAAATGGCCAGAAATGGTGCTATGGCTCAAGTGGCAGAGTGCTAGCCTTGAGCAAAAGGAAGCAAGGGACAGTACTCAGGCGCTGAGTTTAAGGCCCAGGACTGGCAAAAAAGAAAAAGAATAAGGGTAAATTATTATTCAAAACACAGCATTTTGAAGATTATTTTAGATTTAAATTTTGAGATAATAATTTGAACTCAGCAATTTACTTTCCAACTCATCTCAAAACATATTGAATGAAAACTTCAACAAATATAGAAAATGCATTATAATGCCAAAAACTAAAACAGGGAGTCTTCAAAGAATTTTGAAAATGAATCAGATGAGATGTGAGTATGTGAAATAATCAATAGGAATCAGTCTTCAACTGAATAATGAAATAGCATTGGTAACCTTCCAGAAAATGTGAGCCAAGGAAGTTCTGGAAAAATTCCTAACTCCCGGGCACAGGAAACCATGATAGACAAGGAAATACTTCCAATAAAATAATAGCAAGTTTTCAGGAGCTTCACCATGACCTTGGATTCCAGCTAAGCCAAAGTAAATAAACCAAGGGAAATTGCTCCACTACAAAATAAGGGACTTTCAGAGAATAGACCAAATTGAGAAAGAGAAAGAAAGAAAATGATTCACAATGCTACAGAACAGAATAATTATAACACAGTGAACTGTCCATAAAACTGGCCATAATATTTCTCTTAAAATATATGAACTTTCAAGAATGTGAAGATTTTTATGGTAACACAAATATTAGATGTGCAATTGTGATACAGAAAGTGATAGTGAATTTTTCCCATTAAATCCTATTTCATAAGCACATGAAAACTCTAAAGGGGAAAAACCCCACCTAAGTTAAACAGAAAATTAACACCTCTACTAATTTTCAGTATTTGAGGTAAATGTTAAATTGATTATAAATATGATGCAACAAGACCCCCTGAAATGAAAAAAAGTTAAAGAAGTAATCCCTTGTTATACAGATTGCATTACAAAACTCTAAGAACAGGAAAACAAATATAATAGCAAAAATGAACTAAAAAAATATAACAAAAAACAAAATTTCCAAGATCTTGGACAAGGAAAATGTTCAAAATGAGAGAACTTATCAAGTAAATACTTGATAAAATTAACAGAGGAATACATAATCATACTAGGGTAAGATTTTATCAGTGTAAAACCATAAAATTCCTACAATCTTTTTGGCAAGTTATCAGTAATGACACAAACTCTATAAACAATGTTTGGGACAGTGGAGCATGTTAAATCACACCTGCAATTCTATCGACTAGGGATGTGGAAATGGGGAGGATTTAAGTTTAAGGTCAGCCCAGGCAAAAAGTTCACAAAAGCACATCTACCCAGACAGAAAAGCTGACATTAGACAGGCAATGGTGATATGTGCTTATAATCCTAGCTACTTTTGAGACTAAGAGATGTAGGATCACATTTTAAAGCCAATCATGGAAGAAAAGTCTGTAAGATTTCATCTCCAACATAACCAGCATAAAGTGGGACTGGAGGCATGGCTCAAGTGGTAGAGTTCTATTCAAACAAACAACCAAGTAGGTGTGCATACCTGAGTTCAAAACCTAGTAATACACACACACACACACACACACACACACACACACACTCACAAATTCAAAAGGGCTGAGCAGGTTGGTGCCCTGTCATCCCAGCTTATAAAGAAAACATAAATAGGAGGATCAATGTCCAGGCCAGCTTGAACATAATGCAAATTTCTATTCTAAAAATAACAGAAGCAAAAAGGACTGAAGGCATAATTCTAGTGTTAGAGCATCAGCCTAGCAATCTCAAGGTCCTGAGTTCAAATCCAGTACAGCCAATTTTTTTAAAAATGTCATTTTTGGAGAAATGAATAACTTTGACTTGCAAACTATAAACTTTCCTGGAAAAATCATTTCGTAAAACATACTCACATATCCTAGAGAGTCCAGTGTAGTTCAAAATTACTGAATTCTGAAGGATATATCATCCATCTTGCTGCAAAATTACACTAAGTTCAATGATAAGAGAGAAATAGTCTCAGAAACTAAGAATTAAATAATCAATGTAAATTTCCTGAGCTATTCTATATAGTCAAGCAATAGCACAGAGAGCATGAAGTAAACAGAACATTGCAGTACTCATTTAACTTTTTTTTAAGGTACTGGGGTTTGAATTCAAGGCCTGTGCTTGCCTGCTGTATAACATGAGGTACCCTCAGCCCTTTCTTCTTGCATTATTTTTTTGAATAGTGGCTTGCATTTATGCCTAAGCAGAACTGGAATGTATTCTTTCTAGTTACATTTCCCACATATTTGGAATGATAGGCACGCACCACTATGCTCAGGTTTTGTTGCTGTTGTTGTTGTTATTGTTGTAGTCGTGGGGCTTGAACTCTGGGCCTGAGTGCTGTCGCTGTGCTCTTCAGCTCAAGGCTAGCACTCTACCACTTGAGCCACAGCACCACTTCTGGTTTTCTGTTGGCTAATTTGAGATAAGAGTGTTATGGACTTTCCTTCCCCAGGCTGGCTTTGAGCCACGATTATCAGGTCTTAGCCTCTTGGGAAGCTAGGATTACAGGCATGAGCCACCGTTGCCCGGCTGTACTCAGCCTTTTATTGGATGGATGGGTTCTCACAAACATTTTGCTTAAGCAGGCCTCAAACTGTTATCCTCAATCTTCATTTCCAAAGTAGCTAGGATTCTAGATATGAGCCACATGACTGGCAACCATTCCTCTTTTAAATCTAAGAAACGAATATCTAAATAACTGCTATGGTTCACAAGTGTAATTAAAACATTTCATAAGGAAAAAATAATGAACCAAAAGGATAAAAATTTCTTCTAGTTAAAACTAATCCAACAAACAATTTATGGCAATACTGTTATGCTTCACTTTATCCTACTAAGAATAGAATATAGATGTTAATACAAAACTAGACATTTAAACTGCAGGATTACAAAAATAATTATGATTTCCACAACTCCAAAGCAAGGAATATTTGGTCAATGTATATTTTAAGAGATCAGAAGAAAAAGAAACATGAGAGTATCTAGTAAAGATGTTTGCATTCATGAAGCATAGTATGACACAAGACTATAATCTTTCTGGCTTCAATGCATGTGAATTCATGCTTTTACTCGAAAAGTGGTAGCAAATCAACAACAAATTATAGTTTTAAAAAGATATTGCTAATCAACAGAATCAATGACAATGTGACATAGAGCCCAGTAGCCATTTAAAAAATGTTTCATAGCAGAAGGAAGATGATGGAGGGACACTTGAAGCTGAATGGGGAAAACAAATGAGAACATGGTGATTAGCATGCCATATTTTCCAAGAGTTTCTTAGGAACTAGAATTAAGACATAGATTGGCCAGTGAGGATGAAGGATAAATTGATATTATGAGACTATTTTGAAATCCTTTATCCAGAGATATTTGTATCCTTTTCTGTATCCTTCCTCCAAATACAAAGTTTGCTAATACTATTACTGTAGATTGGGAAGAGATCCATTTCTACAGAAATTAAGTCTGAATGCTGAACTACAAGGACACCCAATCTCCTTCCCTGTTTATGCTTCCAAATCATGAGTAGGTAGGCTTATACACAGCCAGTGCTAAAACCTAAAATTACTTTAATCTCCCCATGGGATAAAATGTCCCAATGCTGCCATCTGGTCGATTCCTTAATAAAAGTTCAATTTGGTATCCAATAGTGCTGGAATTCATCCAACCAGAAGACAGACTTTAAGCAGATGCCAGTGGCTCACATCTATAATCCTAGATACTCTGAGGTTGAGGTCCAGAGGATCATGGTTCAAAGCCAGCTTGGGCAGAAATGTTTCCTGAACTCCATCTCCAATTTGCAAGCAAGAAGCACCACTACCAATATGGCTCAAGTGGTAGAGTGTTAATTGTGAGCAAATAAAGCCAAACAAGTATGAGGCTCTGGGTTCAAGCTCCAGTACTAAAAAAAAGAAAACAGAAAATTGACTTTTCTTAAGTGAAACAGACAGACCCAAATTAAGATGCATTTGATGAGCTTCAAACATGAAAAAATAGAAGTTAAAGAAAATATATCACATATATAAGGTACTTGATTAATATGTATGGGATAATATGTATGATGTCTATGATATGATATGAAATATATCTGAAAATATTGTTAGTCACTGAGAAATAAAAGGATACAGTTCATGAGAACTTAAAACAGAATTCTACTTAGGAAAAATGTAGAGACCATGAAAGAGTTTGGGATTATTAAAAAATGACGATCAGAACTGATAATTAATCAGAAATATTGAAAGATAAAGTTGAGAAGGTATCACAGAATTAGAATAAAAAAGACAAGTAAAAAAGATGGAGAAAAATAAACTAGTTCCCATGTCTGACTACTTGAAGTATCAGAAAGAGAGGGGGAAAATGAATAGGCATAAATTATCAAAGAACAAAAGTTTCCAAACAGAATAATAAATTTTCAAATGAAAATGTCCTACTGCAAAACTAGAACATGAAAAGAAACCTCATGCCACGTCATATTATTTGAAATATTTAAAAATCTAGGAGACGGAGAAAACCTTTAAACCTTGCAAGATAAGGTCACATGTAAATGAATTACAAATTAATGAAGACGAAACAGGAATGATAACCATGAAAATAATGATTGTTACAGCACAAAATTTATGGTTATTGAAATAAAAAATAGAATAGCAGGTTTGTGAACTAGAAGAACAAAAGAAATATTTTTTTTCTGAAGGAATTAAGAAGGTATATAGAGAGAGCTGAGTGTCAGTGCTCACACCTGCAATTCTAATTCCTAAGGGGGCTGAGAACAGAGGATTGAGTTTCAAACCCAGGCTAAGGAAGGAAAGTCTGTGAGACTCCACCTCCAATTAGCCAACAAAAACCCAAGCTGACTCAAATGTTAATATGCTAACTGTAAGGAAGAAAGCCTATGGAAATGCCTTGATTCAAGCACCAGTAACAAAGATTAAACAAAAATATATATAAGAAAGCACTATCTGTAACATAATATACATAATTTAACAGTATAGTATAATGGAAGCCGAACATGTTGACACACACTTGTAATCCCAGCTACTCAGAAAATGGTGGCAGAAGGATCAAGAACTCTAGATCAGATATTACCAAAGTAGTATGATTGTTTATTTTAAAAAAAATAAAAGCAGGATTTTAGTCATAGCTCAAGTAATAGAGTGCTTGCTTAGCATGTGTGAGGCTTTGAATTAAACCCCAGTACCACTAAAAAAAGAGACATACAATAGTAGCAATACTCACACTTAGAAGTTGAAGAAAATCAAAATAATGATAGAATGAAGGAAGGAGGAAGGAGGAAAAAAGGACGATGAGTGATAGATTCGAAAAAATAATAAAATCAAAATTGACAAATTGAAGTTGATACATTAAGTTTTAAAAGTACATAAAATTCAAAAAAGAAAAAGTTTAAAAATCCTCATGTCCGTAAACCATAGTGAAATCAACTAAAGTTTCACAAAGCGAAAAGAGGTGATCTTCAGACAGAGTCATCAGATTACTTTCATAACATCTTTGAATGTGAAAAAACAACAAGGAAAAGGGATTTTTAAACTAGCAAGGAAATGCTTTTATTTTGATATTTATAACCAATTGCATGGCATTTATATATGCAGATGTAATAAATAATTTTAAAAACTATAGTTTTCTTACAAAGAAGACATTTATTAGAGATAATCTGCAAGAAGTTATATATGTAGATTTGCTGTAAATGTTTGTTGCACTCATATGAACTAAGCTGATAATTGGTTATACAGAGATGATCCCTAGGAACGGAAAAGCTATAGGATGGAGCATAGACAATAATGATTGCAATTAAATTGAGGCATGTTTGCAAGGTCCTTGGTGTCTTCCTGTCTCCTAATCCAAGATGATTTTCTAACTGATAAATACTTTTTGCCATGTCACTGATTTAGATTTTATCCAGAGGAAATGTCTGAGAAATTTATAAAAAGGAATTAAATGATGTCAAATGCCCAAGACACCAAAATCTTTTTTTTATCAAGCACACAAAATCGTTAATGTATTAAGGGTTTATGATTCTATTATTAGCTCATAGGTGGAAAATCATTGGCAGAAAGGAAATTTGCCTTTCGAAAGGGTTAATAAAGGTCTACATATATTTTCAAAGAAATAATCATCTGTGCCCAGCTACTACTCAAATGAATATAAAATAAATCCCCAGTGGAAGAAAAGGGACCTAATTATCTCATCTGCCTGCAGTTTGTGTTCATTCCTTCATATTAGAATAGTTTGGCTTCAGCTATCAAAGTTCTGAAATCAATTAAGATAATTCCAGTTGCTTTTTATAATGGCTTACATAGAACCATAGCTCATTTCATTTCCCTTAAATAGTGATTCCATGAATAAATCTATTTTTCTGACAACCTTAATACCTTAATAAATACATATTTTAATTTTTATGCTTGAATCTAAACTATTCCTGTTTCAGAGTCCTTTGATTTTATGTTCAGAAATTCAGAAATTCACCTTTGAGTAACTTAAGAATAAAAGGTTAATGTGCAAACTCAATTACTTCCTGTGACCAAAAGGGGGGGGGGCAGGATTCAGAATTCTTTCTGTCTTTACCTTCTGTTTAAGTCTTACTCTCTCATATATTATATAAGCGAAATAAGGAAGCTTTTTCTACCCTGCCCAAACCAGAAAAGTAAGGAAAACTTGAGTTGGTCTAGCTCAGTTCCTGAGCTGATCCTTGGAGCCAACATAATATTTATGTGAGACGCCATGTGTTTAGATGTGCCTGTGTCTTGTGCTGATCGCAGAATTAACAACATTGCTCCAGGTTGGATTCTCTGGAAGTCCAGAGCCTGGAAAATAGGATCTGGGTTGAAAATTTGCTTATTAGAAAGTACTCTTAAAATAAGTATCTATGAATTAAGAAAGTACAAGATAGATCAGACAGCAGGCGATATTAGGCTGAGCAGCAGTCACAGTTGCAGAGAAAGGAATGGAAATAATAGGTTTTTCTGAAATGATATTTAATCAAAGGACAAAGTGATGACTTTTTACCCCTGATTCACTAGTCATAAGATAAGAGCTGCTCCTAGGAATGAAGGGGATCTTAGATTCAAGATTTGAGAGTGACTATAAGCTTTTGGCTCCCAGTACTTCCAATAGATGGGATACGACGTTCTCCAATACTGAAGAGTGAAAAGGTATCAAGTGGAACAGCAGAGCAGAATATCCAGTAAGGAAGGATCTTTTCCTAGAAAAAGGATGAGATAGAGAGCTAAAGAGATTAAAATCTACACCACCGAATGTCACAAAGTAATTATTCATTGACTAGTTGATAAAAGTCACTTTGGATTTTTAGTAAGCACTTTAGAACTCTTGGCTCTGAGTCAGAAGACATGATGCCCTTGAAGAAATCAGATAGCTTTCTAAGTTTGGGGTTTAGGGTTTTTTGTTTTCTTGAAAGAGAAAAAAATCAGTTATCTTGAAATTGATATGATATTGCTGAATTCTACCATCCACTTTGTAGATAATTATTATTGGATTAAAATCAAATTCTAAACCTGAAATTAAAATCTAATTCTTATATCTGAAACTTTTGGTTGAAAACCTACTTTCTGTTTAAAAATAAGTCAGATACACTTTGATATCTGGGCTGAAATATATTCTGCTGAGCACTACTTTATACAGAGGGAACACACACATACACACAGAGAGAGAAAATTAAGAATTACAAAATATAAAGCCAGGTTAGTATTGCATGTCTCCACAATCCACCTACCTCAGTCTCCTAAGTGTTAGGATTGCAGGCATGTGCTACCACATCTGGGTGCCTTCCTTGACTTTTTAAAATAGCTGTCTTCTAATTTGGATAAAAATCTAAAGTTCATAACGGGGCAATTTATTGCTTTCTCCTGCCAAATTTAATATTATTCTCAATTTTATATCACACCCTAGATTTTGAGAATACAAAATATCCTAACATCAAACCCCACTGCTTACATTCACCATCTAAATCCAAGTCAATATAGTCTCCTTTAAGTAAGTGATCCTCCAATTCTTTGGTATTGATGGATTAAAATATATGTTGTCTTTTATTCTTGTCTTTAAATATAACAAAATTTGTTTAATAAGGAAGTGGTAGTAATGACCCTCAAAAAATAGAAAGGCTAGCAAGGATTAAGTGGAATAAAGGCATAAATGGCTGACGGAAGAGGCTAGAATACAAATGTAAAACAGTGATGAGCAAGAAAACAAGGGCAGAAATACGGAGAGACAAATTTGCTGAGACTGATGAGGGATCAGGAAGGAAAGAGAAGGAAGTATGAAAAATAATTCAGTATTAGCTAGTTTCCATTTGAGAAAGCTACTTAGGGAATGATAGCCATGGAGAGATGATATATAAAGTTAGACAAAGTTTGTGTCAATATAAATGTTGACACTATCTCTCAAGAGACTAAATATTGAAATGGTTATGTTTTAGCCTTCTGCTTAGAGTCAGACTTTTTACTGAAACAGTATATAGTTGAGAGGGACCTAAAGCAGATTAATTCATCATCATCATCGTCATTTTATTACCAACTCTATTAAACATTCTTTGTAAGGTGTAATTGAACATGACTTTATGTAGATTATCTTTTCTCTTACTGACAAAAAATCTGTATGAAGAAAGCATAATTTCCTCCAAAATTCAAATTAATTCTTCTAGGGAGAGGTGGATCTGAGATTCACTTAAACCTCAAGCACAACTTGATAATTCCTGTGTGCCCTGCTTTTAAAATATAAATCTAATATCATGTATTATTTGCTAATTCTATAAAATATCAAACTATAAGAGAATGACAAACTAGGTGAAAATGCCCTCCCCATTTGAATGTACAGAAGAGTTCTGTTTAGCACTAGAATTGACATTATTATTTTTTCATATAGATATTACCCAGATTAAAATGGTGATCTGGAATATATTTGTGTAATTTATATATCAATAGATAATATATACTGATGTCAATATAGTATGGCATAAAATATTGCATAAAACTTTTGTTACATACTTTTTAACCTATTCATATATATTATTGCATAATAATTCAGGCAACAAGTATGTCATAATTTATGCCACCAACACCTAGAAATGGTTATCTTATTATACTGAATTGAAATGTTGTGATTATGTGCATTTTACATACGATCAGTTGAGAACAGAGATTTTTAGATAAATACCTGTGTTTGTTTCTAAGGGATCTATTTGTATTATACCCCCAACATTTATTATAGTGCTAAGTAGATAGATAAATACTTAAATAGATGGACAAAAATGATGCAGCATTAAGGCAGACTGCAGAAGTGAACATCTGATTATAGTAACAACTGTTATTATTGCCACAATTCATCTGAGAGAAAAAAAATGGAGCTGCAACTAGGATGTTAAATACTAGAATGGGAAAAGACAAAGGGTTTAGGAAGCTATCTTGGACAAATGGGTGTTAATCTTTTCAAGAGATTTATCTCAAATTTTAATAAGATGGCTTTAAATAGTTTATTGGTTTCCTGTGGAATATTGATTTTTACATTTTTCTTCCAACTTTTGTCTAACTATTGTGTTTTGCTAGAGTTCCATTTGTAACACTGAGTTATTGTATTATATATCCCCTTGACTTCCTTTTCCTCCATGAATTTGATTGTAATTGTGTGGTGACTCAACATTGTTGAGTCCTACAGAGTTTCCATTCATCATCAGGCACTAAGTCTCTCATAGGATAAGGAAGTAATTTCCAGAGAAATATTGTGAAAATTTTCTTTCATCTCTTATTCCAATGAGACATTTCGTGATTGAAGAATAATAACAAAAATTTATTGAGTAGGGTTCCCTTTTGGCCACATCCCTTCCAACAATTGTTATTGTTGGTTTTCTTGATATATGACATTCTTACTTGGGTGAGATGGAATCTCAATGTTGTTTTGATTTGCATTTCTTTTATGGCCAGTGATGAAGAGCACTTTTTCATATGTCTCCTGGCCATTCTCATTTCCTCATCAAAGAAGTCTCTTTGTAAGTCTTTAGCCCACTTGATGAGGGGGCTATTGGCTCCTTGCGGTTTTGTTTTGGAGGAAGGTAATTTTTTTAGTTCTGCATATATTTTAGATATGAGGCCTTTGTCTGTTGTATGGCTGGTAAAGATCTCCTCCAAGTCTGTGGGCTTTCTGTTTATCTTGCGAGCTATGTCCTTTGCATGCAGAAGCTCTGCACTTTGATGCAGTCCCATTTGTCCAACCTTTCTTTGATTTGTAGCCTTTCTGGGTCTTTGTTAAGGAAGTTCCATCCTGTGCCAAGGAGCCCAAGTGTTTCTCCTTCTCCTTCTTTTAGTGTTTTCAGGGTAACTGTTTTGATTTCGAGGTCTTTGATCCATTTAGAATTGATTTTGGTGCAGGGTGATATATAAGGATCTAGTTTTAGTTTGTTGCATGTGTTGAACCAGCTTTGCCAGCACCATTTGTTAAAGAGGCCATCTTTCTTCCAAACTGTTGTTTTAACTCCTTTATCAAAGATTAAGTAGGCGTAGTTCTGTGGGTTCATATCTGGGTCTTCAGTTCTGTTCCATTGGTCTTCAAGTCTGTTCTGGTGCCAAGACCAAGCTGTTTTTATTACTATAGCTTTATAATACAGCTTGAAGTTGGGTTTTGTAATTCCTCCAGCACTGTTCTTTCTGCTTAGGATTGTTTTTGCTATTTGAGGTCTTTTATTGTTCCATATGAATTTCTGGATTGCTTCCTCTATTTCATTAAAAAATGGTGTTGGGAGATTAAAGGGTATTGCATTGAATTTATAGATAGCCTTTGGCAATATTGCCATTTTGATTATATTAATCCTCCCAATCCAGGAGCATGGGAGGTTTTTCCATTTCCTTAGTTCTGACTTAATTTTGTTTTTCAAGCTTTTAAAGTTCTCATCAAAGATGTCTTTCACTTCTTTGGTTAACGTTATTCCTAGGTATTTAATGTTTTTTGAGGCTATTGCAAAAGGAGTTGCTTTCCTGATTTTATCCTTAGTCTTTGGGTCATTAGCATCATAGTTGTTGGGAATGTAAACTGGTTCAGCCACTCTGGCAAGCACTATGGAGATTCCTTAGAAGGCTAAATATAGATCTCCCCTATGACCCAGCAGACCCACTCTTGGGTATCTATCCAAAAGAACACAAACAAAATCACAATAAAGCCACCAGCACAACAATGTTCATCGCAGCACAATTTTTCATAGCGAGAATCTGGAACCAACCCAGATGCCCCTCAGTAGACGAATGGATCAGGAAAATGTGGTACATATACACAATGGAATTTTATGCCTCTATCAGAAAGAATGACATTGCCCCATTTGTAAGAAAATGGAAGGACTTGGAAAAAATTATACTAAGTGAAGTGAGCCAGACCCAAAGAAACATGGACTCTATGGTCTCCCTTATTGGGAATAATTAGTACAGGTTTAGGCAAGTCATAGCAGAGTATCACAAGAGCCCAATAGTTATACCCTTATGAACACATAAGATGATGCTAAGTGAAATGAACTCCATGTTATGGAAACGATTGTTATATCACAATTGTAACTATTTTCAACTTCCCATGTGTATCTGTAGCTTCTATTATTGATGATGTTCTTGTATCACCTTCCTGTGGTTGTACCTACACTATCTCTGTAATCTTATCTGAGTATATTGGAAACCATGTATACTGGTATTAGAACTAGGAAATTGAAAGGGAATACCAAAATTGAGAGACACAGGTTAAAAAAAAGAAAAACAACTATAAAAGCAATTCGTGCAAAACTGTTTGGTGTAAGTGAACTGAACACCTCATGGGGGAAAGAGACGGGGGAGGAGGGAGGGGGGTATGAGGGATGAGGTAAGAAACAGTACAAGTAATGTATCCAATGCCTAATGTATGAAACTCTAACCTCTTTGTACATCAGTTTGATAATTAAATTTGAAAAAAAATTTATTGAGTGTCAGGCACAGCAACATATATATCTATATGTACATATATACATGTAACAATAATTTAATCGTAAAGATGAGGAGTCTTACACAAAGACTAAAAGGGCAAATCAGATTATAAAAAACTTTGGTCTGAACCCAAATGTTTCCTTTCCATCCTCCTTTTGTAACTACCAATCTCAAATCTATAGAATCTATTGTTTTCTTAACCTTTAGTTAATATTTTTGCCTCTGTTTCTCAGGTCAGAAAACTTGTATCATTGATTAAAAATACCTTTTCTGAAGAGTTTTCTTTATTTAGGTCATCCAATTCTGCTTGCTTCTAATGAGACCTAGTCCTCTGTTTTGTTTTGTTTTAGGGTGTAATAGTTTTATTCATATACTAAAATTTAACTTATGGAGATTTAAATGAAACATATTTTTTCATACATAAAAATAAATTATCCCTATATGTAACATACCCATAATATATATATATATATGTGTGTGTGTGTGTGTGTGTGTGTGTATACATATACATACAGACACACACATGGTAATTAGACTTGAACTTCTATCATGGGATAATCGCCTGTCTCTTAGCATCTTTTATTCCTGCAGTCGTCCTACATGACAGCTGAGCTCTATACCCTTCCTAATGAGACTATACTCTTTCTGGAATCTTATTTTCATAATTGCACCTAAAATTTTGGGTTTCTTCCAGTCACATTATATCTTCTTTGTGAACAACAACTAGTTTCAAAGTATTTAATATTTTCAAAATATTTCATATTCTGAGAATTATTTCCAACATGTTTAAGGGGAGCTGAGTGCTCGAAAGAGCACTTTCTAATTGATGTTAGACTTCAGTTTGCACAAATCACTTCTAAAGAATACTGTAGCCATATATACGTTTCTCTAAATTAGGGAAGGGAAGGGGAACATGAAAATGGTGAGACAAAGGATAAAAAGCAAACCAATGCAACAGCAATACTTACAAGACAATATGTCAGCAATTTACTGGACAATTTGGGGAGGGAGACGGATTTGGAAGGAGGGAGGGTGGGAGAAAAATGAGGGGGGAGGTAACAAGTTTGACAAGAAATGTAGTCACTACCTTACGTGTGTATCTGTAACCCCTCTGTACATCACCTTGACAATAAAATTAAATAGAAAGAAGAAAAGAATATTGTAGCCAGGCATCGGTGACTCATGCCTGTAATCCTAGCTACTGAGGATCATGATTCAAAGCCTGCCCAGACAGGAAAGTTCATGAGACTCTTATCTCCAATTAACCACCAGAAAACCAGAAATGTCGCTGTGGCTTACATGGTAGTATGCTAGCCTTGAGCTGAAGAGCTCAGGGACAGTGCCCAGGTCCAGAGTTCAAGAACCACCACCACCACCACCCCCAAAAAAACAACAACAACATTGTATCACCCCTGGAGTTGAATCAATACTCAGCAGCAGTCAGGCTTACTTCCCGACCTGGGGCAATGGTTTAAGAGCAGTTTCATCACTTTGAAAGAAATCATGTCTTACCAGAAATTGAAGCCATGCAGCCAGAAGTACTGAAAGAACAACAAACAACAACAAAAAACCAACCCACCAACCCCCTCCTACCCAATTTGATCGTTTCAAATTGCAGTACTAATTTTAATTCCCGGGGTATAAAGAAAATGACTCAAAACAGTCAGTTACTTTGAAAGTCTAGAACGTATCCATCTGGAGAATAAAAAAGATTCTTGGCTATAATTGAATGCAGAAAGGGAATTATTTCTTTTTAATGGATTTTTCAATTGTTTATTTATATGTTATTTGTTATTTTTTAAAGATTGTTGTTTTAGTGCTTCAAGTGATTAGATAGCATGGTTATTCAATTTACATTTAAATTTTTCACTATGGTATGCTGTGAAAATGACATGGATTCACTTTATTTCATATTTTAGGATCTAGCCACATACCTGGGTAACAGTTTCCCCAGATATCGTGTTTATTGTCATTTCCATTTAACTTTGAGTGAAATATATATTTGTATCATACAACAATATTATTTAACTCTTTTTAAAGTGTTTGAGAAAATTGGTCAGATAAACACTGAGATATATGTTGGCTATACTGATTGTGTGTGTATGTATGCATATATAATTTAAAGAAAAAAATTAAAAGCTGGATCTAAAAGAAAATATATCTATTGAGTAGGGCTATATACATATTAGTGAAAAAGTATGATTTCATATGGTAAAAAATATATACCTTGAGGGAACTCTAAATTCTTATAAGGCAGAGTGAAAACCTGATTGGAAATGGAAAAGAAAACTCCTTTAGGGAAGAACGGAAAAGATGCAGAAAATCACTGGCATTAAATTTCTTGAAAGAAGATTCTACATTTAAAAGGTATTGTCAAATTTTCATCATTAAACTTTGCAGAGAAGGCAGAAAGGAAAAAAAAAGCTGACCTTCTCTTTGTCTATATAATCTAGAGAACAGATGATTAATTCCTGATCACAAGAGATATAAATATGTTCCTAAAGGTGGATAAACTGAGAGGAAATGACAAAAATAGCATTGATGAGTTCAGCATATATTTTAGATATGAGGTTTTTGTCCATAGTATGGCCGGTAAAGATCTTTTCCCAATCTGTGGGCTTTCTGTTTATCTTGCAAACTATGTCCTTTGCCCTGCAGAAGCTCTGAAGTTTGATGCAGTCCCATTTGTCCATCCTTTCTTTGATTGGTAGCATTTCTGGGTCTTTGTTAAGGAAGTTCCATCCTGTGCCAAGGAGCCCAAGTGTTTCTCCTACTCCTTCTTTTAGGGTTCTCAGGGTATCTGTTTCTATTTTGAGGTCTTTGATTCATTTGGAATTGATTTTGGTGCAGGGCAATATATAAGGATCTACTTTTAGTTTGTTGCAGGTGTTGAACCAGTTTTGCAGCACCATTTGTTAAACAGGCTATCTTTCTTCCATCCTATTCTTTCTTTTTTTTTTTTTTGGCCAGTCCTGGGCCTTGAACTCAGGGCCTGAGCACTGTCCCTGGCTTCCTTTTGCTCAAGGCTAGCACTCTGCCACTTGAGCCACACGCCACTTCTGGCTGTTTTCTGTATTTGTGGTGCTAGGGAATTGAACCCAGGGCCTCATGTATACGAGGCAAGCTCTCTTGCCACTAGGCCATATCCCCAGCCCTCTTCCATCCTATTCTTTTAGCTCCTTTATCAAAGATTAAGTAGGCGTAGTTCTGTGGGTTCACTTCTGGGTCTTCAATTCTGTTCCATTGGTCTTCAGGCCTTTTCCAGTGCCAATACCAAGCTGTTTTGATTGCTATAGCTTTATAATACAGCTTGAAGTTTGGTATTGTAATTCCTCCAGCACTCTTCTTTCTGCTTAGGATTGTTTTTGCAATTCAGGGTCTTTTATTGTTCCATATGAATTTCTGGATTGCTTCCTCTATTTCATTAAAAAATGGTGTTGGGATATTAATGGGTGTTGCATTGAATTTGTAGATAGCCTTTGGCAATATTGCCATTTTGAGTATATTAATCCTCTCAATCCAGGAGCATGGAAGGTTTTTCCATTTCCTTAGTTCTGCCTTAATTTCACTTTTCATGTTTTTAAAGTTCTCATCATAGAGGTCTTTCACTTCTTTGGTTAAGGTTATTCCTAGGTATTTTATGTTTTTTGAGGCTATTGCAAAAGGAATTGCTTTCCTGATTTCCGCCTCAGTCTTCGGGCCACTAGCATATAGAAAGGCCGTTGATTTTTGAGGGTTTATTTTATATCTTGAAACTTTGCCAAAGTTTTGGATCAGCTCTAGTAGATTGGGAGTAGAGTCTATGGGGTTCTTTAGGTATAGGATCATCTCATCTGCGAAGAGAGAAAGTTTAACTTCATCCTTTCCTATTTGGATCCCCTCTATGTTTTCTTCTTGCCTAATTGTTCTGGGAAGGAATTCTAATTCCTCCAAAACAAAATCCCAAAGAACCAACAGCCCCCTCGACAAGTGGGCTAAGGACTTAAAAAGAGACTTCTCTGATGAGGAAATGAGAATGGCCAAGAGACATATGAAAAAGTGCTATACATCACTGGCCATAAAAGAAATGCAAATAAAAACAACATTGAGATTCCATCACAGCCCAGTAAGAATATCCTATATCAAGAAAACTAACAATAATAAATGTTGGAGGGGATGTGGCCAAAAGGGAACCCTACTTCATTTTTGGTGGGAATATAAACTGGTTCAGCCACTCTGGCAAGTGGTATGGAGATTCCTCAGAAGGTTAAACATAGAGCTCCCCTATGACCCAGCAGCCCCACTTTTGGGCATCTACCCAAAAGACCACAAACAAAAACACACTAAAGCCACCAGCACAACAATATTCATTGAAGCACAATTTGTCATAGCTAAAATATGGAACCAACCCAGATGCCCCTCAGTAGATGAATGGTCGGGAAAATGTGGTACATATGCACAATGGAATTTTATGCCTCTATCAGAAAGAATGGCATTGCCCCATTCGTAAGGAAATGGAAGGACTTGGAAAAAATTATACTAAGTGAAGTGAGCCAGACCCAAAGAAACATGGACTCTGTGGTCTCCCTCATAGGGAATAATTAGCACAGGTTTAGGCTAGTCACAGCAGAGGATCACAAGAGCCTAATACCTATGGCCCTATGAATGTGTAAGATAATGCTAAATGAAATGAACTCCATGTTATGGAAACGAGTGTTATATCACTGTTGTAGTTAGTTTCAACATGTCATTTAAAACTGTAGCTTCTATTGTTGATGATCCTCTGGTATCCCCTTCCTGTGTTTGTACCTGCACTATCACTGTATCTTATCTTATCTTATCTTATCTTAACTGTATATACTGGTATTAGAACTAGGAAAGTGAAAGGGAATACCAAAATTGAGAGACAGGATAAAAAGACAAACAAGTACAAAAGCAATACTTGCGAAACTGTTTGGTGTAAATCAACTGAACAACTCATGGGGAGATTGGGAAAGGAGGAGGGGAAAGGGGGGAATGGGGGAGGATGTAACAAACAGCACAAGAAATGTATCCAATACCTAACATATGAAACTAACCTCTCTGTACATCACTTTGACAATAAAAAACTTAAAAAAATTATTGATCTGGTGCTTTATACCTGTCTTCCCAGCTACATTTGGAAGAATATGTAGGAGAATTGTAGTCTAATCTAGCCTAGGCAAAATCTGATTAATGAAAGCAAAAGTAGCTGGGGTATGGCTCAAATGATAGTAATTATGGAATACTGAGTTCAGTCTCCATTATCAAAATAAAAGAGCCATTGAACTCCACCAAGTAGGTATGTATTAGGTCTCGGGGAAATACACTGTGGCATTTTTTAATACAGGACAATGTGGAAAAGGAATAAATTTAATGTCAAAGAAAAAAAATGTTAATACACAGGGCCAGAAGGCAAGGGCAAACAAAAAGGCAGGTAAATGACAGGTAGAAAATTTGACTTTGCTAAGAAGAAGGAGCATATTCTACAAGATATATGTATATGGTTGAATACCAAAGATACAGTGGGATGATGTTTTTACTGATGTGGCACAGTGAAGGAAAGTGGAAAGCAGTTATTTAGGGTCAAATAAAATTACTGTTAAATCACTCATGTTGATGAGTCAATAAACGTAAGAAATGATACATTTTAGTAGTACTGATTAGCAATAACATGATTTTTTCCTTAGCAAGTCTTGACAGTCTAGGTATGAGAACAAAGAAAAAGAATATTTAAAGTTATGATAGCTATACTGGTTCCCCTTTGCCCTTTTCAAGGGCAGAAGCAAGAGGAAATAAAGGAGAGAAAAATACAAATACTGGCTAAAATTTTTGTGAGAAATAGCTGCAAGATCTTGATTGAATAAAAAAGTCATTTAAATCCAGAGGGCCCTCCTGACTAATATCTGTAATTCAAGCTACTTAGGAGGTTAAGATCTGAGAATCATGGTTTGAAACTAACCTTGGCAGAAAAGTCTTTAAAAGCCTTCTGTCCAATTAGCCACCCAAAAGCTGGAAGTAGAGTTGTGGGTCAAGTAGTAGAGCAACAGCATTGAGCAAAAATTCTAAGGGAGTGTTCCCTGGTGCTTAGTTCAAGCCTTAGTTCCAGGACCAAAGCAAAAAAAAAAGAAAGAAAGAAAGAAAAGAAAAGAATCATTTAAATCCAATAGTGTGGTGTCAGATTGGTAAAACTGTGAATGACCAAGAGACCAAAAATTTCCATGGTGCTAGAAAATATTAAAAATTTGTTCAAAAGTGCATTGATAATTGTAATAATACAAACTAGTAGCAGTGGTAGACTGTTCTTTAATATACCATAATGGTTAAGAGTAGAGATTTTGGAGATAAGAGTTTGAATCTGTTCTCTTCCACTTATTAGCTATGTGGTATTTAATATATGCAGCCAAAAACATTCATTCCATCTTTCCTTTCCTCCTACCTCCTCTAGGATCAGAAGACAATGATTTAGCTCTTTTTGTTAATTTCCTGTAGGCCACTATAACTCTCTTCATTTTAATTTTTAGTTTATTTTCTTTATTATTCACATTGGCTATATTATCTTGTCCTGGTTTGAATTTTGGTTAGTATATTATCCAGTTTTGTTATTTCTTTTTTATTTTTTTCTGTTTTCTTACTGAGATTGTCCACTTTATATTTGTGGAAAGATTTTTTTGTCAAAGCAGTTTTATGATGGCTCTTTTAAAGTCCCTATTTGCTTAACACATTTGGCTCCTCTCAGTGATGGCGTTTATTGACTTTTCTCATTCTACCTTTAATTTTCATGATTTCTGGTATATCAAGTGATGTTAAAGTTGCATCAAATTATTAGACTCAGGGCTGGGGATATGGCCTAGTGGTAAAATGCTCGTCTCATATACATGAATCCCTGGGTTCGATTCCTCAGCATCACATATGTAGAAAAGGCCGGAAGTAGCACTGTGGTTCAAGTGACAGAGTGCTAGCTTTGAGCAAAAAGAAACCAGGGACAGTGCTCAGGCCCTGAGTCCAAGCCCCTTGACTGGCAAAAAAAAATACAGAACAGAAATTATTAGACTCAATCATATCTGATTTTGTGTTTTAAGGAGGCAGTGTACCATTGAGGTAAAGCATGCTGACCACGTAAAGATGCAGAAGTGATTTACACTGCCTCTTTACAGAGGGGTGTTCTGTGCTCCAATGACACCTTCCAGGCTAAAGTAAATAATGGATGGAGATATTAAAGTTGTTTCTTCCAAGGTTTTCCATTTTCTTGCAAATGGTGCAATATCATTTTTTCTGGTGGAAGTATAGAATTCCACACTCTGTGTGTGTGTGTGTGTGTGTGTGTGTGTGTGTGTGTGTGTGTGACATTTTCTCTATATGGTCATCCACTGAGGGGCATATGAGTTGATTTCGTATTTTAGCTATGGTAAATAATGCTGAATTGAACATGTTTGTGCTAGTGGCATTGATGCAGGCTGGTTTGTCTTCAGCTCTATATTTAGTCTTTTGAGGAACCTCCATACTTCTATCTAGGGTGGTTGAATAAGTTTATGTTCCCACCAACAGTGTATTAGCGTTTCCTTTGGGTCACATATTCACCAGCATTTGTTATTATTAGATTTCTTGATGAGGCCATTCTGACTGGAATAAGGTGGAATCTCAATGTTGTTTTGATTTCCATTTCTTTTATGGCCAAAGATGTTGAATATTTCTTCATGTTTCTACTGGTCATTCTTAATTTTTCTTCAGAGAAGTCTCTATTTAAACCTTTAGCCCATTTATTAATTGAGTTTATTTTGATGGGGCTGATTTTTTGAACTCTAAGTATATATTATATAGGAGGCCTTTGTCTCATGCATAGCAAGTAAAAATTTCCTCCCATTCTGTGGGCTTTCTAAGACTTAGAAAATATTATATTAAACAAAGTAAGCCAGGACCAAAGAAACATAAATTGCATAGTTTCTCTCACTGTTGTAACAAGAATGTGCCTATAAATCTATAAGTAAACACAATGGATGATAACAGATAAAACATTTTACTTGGACATGATAAATTGTACAGAACTCTAAACATTCACACAGTGAGACCTAAGGAAGTTACCTTTAGGAGTGGATCACAAAGCCTCAATAACTATGTGCATATGATCATGTAAAATGGTACTTATCAAAATGAACTTCAAGAAATGGAGTTTTATTACTTTACTTTGTTTTTCTTTTCTCTTTTGTCACTTTTTTGATTTCTGTATCTTTTGTCTTGTATATAAGTTTATCTGTTTGGGGTAAGGTATGGGAGAGCACAGAAATTTGGGACAAAGGAGGAACAAATGCAGCATTGATAGTCAGTAGATAGACACTATGGTAAAAATGAACTATAAAAGTTGTGGGAGGGTCAAGAGGGGAAAGTGCGAGAAAACTAGGGAAGACGTGACACTGTTCTAAAAGATATGTACTCTTTACCTGACTTATGTAACAATAACAATAACAATAAAAAGTTATTTGTCATATTCTAGACTATTCTGACTAAAACTGCATTATTGTAATACAACTATATTCCAAATAAGAGAACAAAACGTTTCCAATTAGGAAAAAAATAAATATGAATTTTAACTTTTAAGAAAGATTTACCTAAAATATTTTAAAATAAACCACTGTACTATATATAATGCAATTTTTAGTCAATCTATGATTGAACAAATTGCTTATTAGTAACATATATACCATATAATTGAACTTGACCACTGATGTTGAAATAAAATTTCCAAGGTCTTGTGATCCTCATGGGTTAGAATAAAAATTAACAGCAGAATAATCTAGTTTGTGAAAAAAGGAAATATTTTTCATTTCAAATGTTCTAAAATTTGACAGACATATGAAATCAGATTACATATTATTGCATATTTCATGTTTTCTGGCTACTCTTGTTCATTGAATTTACTATGTAGAGTTTTTCCGAATGAATAAAATATGTACTTGTGAGAACTGAAATATTGTTGCATGTTGTATATGTGGATCTTGGTTCCTTTTAGTTATTTTCTTGTTGAGAAGTACTAGCCTTAAAAGATGCTCTTCTTTATTTTTTTTAAAGTTTTTATTATAAAACTGATGTACAGAGAGGTTCCAGTTTCACACGTTAGGCATTGGATACATTTCTTGTACTGTTTGTTACCTTGTCCCTCATACCCCCCTCCCCCCTCCCCCTGTCCCCCCCTGAGGTGTTCAGTTCACTTACACCAAACAGTTTTGCAAGTATTGCTTTTGTTGTTGTTAGTCGTATTTTACCCTTTGTCTCTCAATTTTGGTATTCCCTTTCAATTTCCTAATTCTAATACCAGTACACACTGTTTCCCATACACTCAGATAAGATTACAGAGATAGTGTAGATACAATCACAAGAAGGTGATACACGAACATCTCAATAGTAGAAACTACAGATACACATGGGATGTTGAAAGTAGTTACAACTCTGATATAACAATCATTTTCATAAAATGGAGTTCATTTCACTTAGCATCATCTTATGGTATCATAAGGGTATAGCTATTGGGCTCTTGTGATCCTCTGTTGTGACTTGCCTAAACCTGTGCTAATTATTCCCAATAAGGGAGACCATAGAGTCCATGTTTCTTTGTGTCTGGCTCACTTCACTTAGTATAATTTTTTTCCAAGTCCTTCCATTTCCTTACAAATGGGGCAATGTCATTCTTTCTGATAGAGGCATAAAATTCCATTGTGTATATGTACCACATTTTCCTGATCCATTCATCTACGGAGGGGCATCTGGGTTGGTTCCAGATTCTCGCTATGACAAATTGCACTGCAATGAACATTGTTGTGATTCTCTTCTTTATTATAACTCCTTATCTTAAGCAATTTGTTTTTTGTAACAGGACTGAGTAGTTGAGGAAATATTGGGGCAGCTCTGAAAATCTTGTTCTAGGTTCATATATTTTAGAATTAGAATGGTGTGAGTGCAAATATATCCAACATTATGAAACCTTTTCCTATTGCTAAGCCTTAATAAAAAAAAAAGTACCAATGAGTTGTGATAACTTCCCTACACATTTAAACTAACTGATTTAATTAAATTCAATCAATGTTAATGACTGCTGTGTGGATCAAACTAAAATAACCGGAGGAGGTCAGCATGTCTTCTTTTCTCTGCTTTTCTTGTGCTTTCTCTTCTTTTCCTGCACCCCCCTTACCATATACCCAAGAGACCACTGTTCTCTTAGTGTTTTAGTAAACTATAATGGAAAAAGCACTGGACCAAAGGCACAAGTCTTAGGGATTAGTTCTGGATTTGTGCTTAACTAGGTGTACGAATCTTGACTGTCTCAATTTTATCATCTGTTAAATGAAGGACTTGGAATAGATAGTATTTTATTTTCGTTATTATCTTACATTTCCCTTGAATATTAACTTTTTTGTCTTTTCTTTTTTCTTTTTCTTTTTTTTGGGGGGGAGGGGCACTGGGGATCAAACCCAGGACGTTGCACTTGCTAGGCAAGCGCTTTGCCTCTGAGCTACATCCCAACCCAATATTACCTTTTGACAGCTATATTTTATTAGAAAAAATGAAAAAATCTAAAGCTAAATTATGCTATTAGTATTACCTTAGAGCACTACCCTCTCTACAATATTCTGCATTAACATAGGCTTGGAAAAGTTCATGTTTACAATAAAGCAGTTTCATAGTCCATTAAAAGATTTTAGACAATGTTGTTTTGGATAATCTTTTGGGGTTACAGTAACTTTCATAGCTCACAAATTATAGATTGCCTCCATCAAAGTGAAAACATGTGGCTACTCAGACAAAATTTATAGACTTCTATCACTCTTGTTTGTGATCTGCTGAGAAAGATGGCCTTCTATCAGCAGAGTGATGTCTACTCTTCTCTTTGTTCAATGTAAACTTCTAAGATTACCAGTAATTCTGATCATTTATGTTTCTTTTATCATGTACTCAAATAATCCTTTTTCCTTTTTTACTATCTTCAAGTAATTGAACAAATTAGTGTCTGTTTAACAAAGCAGTTTATGAATACAATGTATCTTGATCAATGTTACCCTTGTCAACATTCTTACATATTCCTCCTCTACACACCTCTTCTCTTGCTCTTCCTAATTTTTTAGGATACATGTACATACATATGTACATACATACATACTTATATAAATACACACACACATATATATATATAGTATTCTTGTCTGCATTCTCCCCCTCTTCTCTTCATTTACCTTCTCCTGTCCTCTTGACCTCACCTCATTTGAGTATCTATTTCCTGATGTTTTATTTTGCTGAATTTTCGATCTTGTCTTTTTAAGGAATTACCCTATTTGATATCTCCCTGGAATCTACCATATTTTAGTTATTACATTTGTAAATACAAATAGAATTATACTTAAAAAATTTAGGACATATAGGTACATAGAGTATTTTGCATAGAAATAACATTTCTAAAAAAATTATTCATCTACTGATGCAAATGTTTATCTCATGAGCAAACATCTTAGTTGACACATCCAGGAAGATATGTGACCAAATATCTAAATGTCTTATGCTTATTAATGTTTATAGATAATGGGCAGGGCACCCATGGTTTATGCCTATAATCCTAGCTATTCTGAGGATGGAGGATGGAGGTTCGAAGCCAGCCCCAGGCAGAAAAGTCCACAGGAGACACACAAATTAACCACTCAAAAAACAAAAGTGGCGCTGGGGCTCAAAGTGGTGGAGCTCTAGCCTTGAGTGAAGAGCTAAGGGACCATGCCCAGGCCCTGAATTCAAGCCCCCACAACCTACAAAACTTTTTTGTAAAATAAAGTTTATAGATAATATTTATTCAGCATGTCAGTTGACTGATAATAGTAATTTTGTCTACACTGTTTTTCCATTGACTCCATAATTGGCAACATGCACAAATGGCACAGATCCTGTGGCAATATGTAGATGCACATATAAGGAATAAATAATGAAATGTAAGTAGAAATAAAAAGTAAACTTCCAAGATTAGGTTGCGGTCAAGGGCCTTTAAGCCACTCTTTTTTAAACATTGCCTTAGATTTTCCCCTAAGTCTCTGTAACTTCAAGTCTGGAGATAGAAAAATAAATCGATATGGGAAAAGAAACCAAGGACCATTACTTTTAACCATACAAAACTTATTTTCTACAATATTCATTCTTTGATGATGAGAAAAAATATAGATTTAAAAGAAAAGATACAAAAACAAATATACCTTGGAAAGAATTGTATAGAATATAGACTCAGTAGATGAGATTTGTAACTAATGTACATTGTTTGGAGCACTATAACTTGAAGGTAAGTGAGTACATTCAAACTCATATCTTCATTCTTGGACACAGAAGATTTCTAAGAAAAAAAGAACTTCTAAATCAAGTTTTCTTATAAATTTGTGTAGTATCTAGCACTGGATTTATTTAATCTGAGGTCAAACACAGGGACTGACCGATTTAAACTGAAGCAATCACAGCTTAAATTCTTACTTTTGAAATGTAAATATAAAATGCTAATCACAATATATAAGCAATCACTACTGTCTGCTGTAGTTACTTTCATTTTAAAGTGCACTTCATTTTGCAGATGGCGAGAGCTCTACTAACACGTCTATTGTTAGCGTGAAAGTCAAGCGATCATCTGTGTAGGTGGGCGTGTGGGAGTAATGCTAAGATTTACAAGGATTTTCTCCCACATTGGCAATCTACATTGAACAGAGAGCCATATGAAACAGTCTTCTGTTCCGCTGGCATTTTTAATCATTCACTTAATTTGTCATAACTCAAAAAAATTCAATAAATGCTTGCCATTTTCTACTCAGCTATTAGCTTCATATTTAAAAATATTTTCTTTTTGTGATTGTTAAACTGAAAATCTATTGAGGGAAAACAAATTTATTAAAGCTAGAAAATTGTAGAAATAAATTGGTAATTGTTTAACCTATCAGTTATATGATTAAAAATCTTTACATGTTGACTGGTAACCTCTTTTTACAACTACTTAGAGACGATAAATGTATAATTATGCGATTGGAACCTAGCAAATAAAGAAGATATTAAGAGACCCTTCATATCTATTGTAGAATATTTTAATAGAAATCTATAGCCCAGAGAAATGAAGAATCTTATTAACATCTTATTTTCCCTTTTAAAATATATTTCTTCTCCATCTTAAAATATTATCTTAAGTGAAATAGAATCACATACTAAAGCTACAATTTTAATGTATTTTTGAATTCTTACATTTATTAAATAATGATATAAGCTGGGCACTACTGGCTTATGCTTGTAATCCTATATACTCTGGAAGAGACTGAGATCTGAGAATCAAAGTTCAGAGCCAGGCCCAGCAGACAAATCCAAGAGATGCTGTTCTTTTTTCTTTGCCAGTCCTGGGCCTTGGACTCAGGACCTGAGCCCTGTCCCTGCCTTCTTTTTGCTCAAGGCTAGCACTCTGCCACTTGAGCCACAGCGCCCCTTCTGGCCGTTTTCTATATATGTGGTGCTTGGGAATCCAACCCAGTGCTTCATGTGTAGGAGGCAAGCACTCTTGCCACTTGGCCATATTCCCAGCCCTCCAAGAGATTCTTATGTCCACTTAAGCACCAAAGAGCCTAAACTGGAGGCATGGCTCAAATGGTGGAGTGTCAGGTGTGAGCAAAAAGGAAAGAGATTGCAAACCTCTGAGTTCAAGCCCCAATGCTGACAGAGAGAGAGAGAGAGAGAGAGAGAGAGAGAGAGAGAGAGAGAGAGAGAGAGAGAGGAGATTTGATATGTATATGTTATATGTGTGCATATATATATATATATATATATATATATATATATAATTTCTCCCCTGTGGGACTAAAATTTGTACACATGGCCTCATTATTCCTAGTCTGGACCTCTACTACTTATACCATGCCTCCAGTACTGCTGTATTTGCTGGTTATTTTTTAGATAAAAATCTCTTTTTCCCTCTTGGAAAATGCTTTAATAAAGATCTAAGGAGACAGAGTTACTTAGAGTTTTCTTCCCAAGATTTCCTTGAACTACCACTTATGCCATGCCTCCAATACTGCAATTTTTGCTGGTCATTTTTGAGATAAAATCTTCCAGGTCTCAGAGTCCAAAGAAGTCATGATTACAGATGTGAACCACTAGTGACCAGCTCTATATTATGGTTTTGGCTTGTTCTTCATATATGAACTAATGTATTAGCAAATACGAATTTATGACTCTAGTAAAGAAAATGCCAAAATTCACTGAAAAATTCACCAGTCTTTTGGGCTAACTCTTCAAGTGTTGATACAGGCAGCAAAGCTATCAATAGGAAAGTTTATTAAAAGACTATGTAAAATTTCAATTTGTTTTATAAATGCAAAATAACTTACATAAGTAGCATATCTTAATTTCATGACTTAAACTTTAAATTCACTTAGCTTTACCTCTGTAAGTCCAAACTAAACATTGAACAAAAATATTATAATAAAATATCAATAATGGTATATAAAATAGTTAAATTGTAGTTCTTTCTTGGGGGGGCGGGATTTACATTGTAGAGAATTGGCAACCTGGTGATTCCAGGACAAAAAAATGGGAGACTAAATGTATCTTAAAATAGCCAAGTATTCCATATTAATATAATTGGAGCAATGGTAGCTGTGTCTCCTTTCCAGGTCAGTTCGGAAGTGATCCCACAATTCAGCAGCCAAGTTTGTATCATCGCTAAAAATAACAGCATAACATTTTCTCCCTAAAGTCTATGTAGAAAACAAATGTACTGTAATAATTATAGCCATTATTTGTGGCAATTTTTGTGAGCCCTGAAATGAATGCAAATATTTAGGAATAGGGATCATCAATTCATCCTGGAGAACTATTTGACACTTTGACTTTGAAACATAGTATATGCTTTCCTTATTTTAGTTGGAGTTATGTTAGAACAGAGGAAAATGTAAGTATAGAATCATTTTCTAAGCTGTAAGAAAATGACAAAAATGTTATAAAATATACACAATATACATTTGAGAAATATACATTTCTCAGCCCAAATCATACTAGTGTTCATCAATGCGGACAAAAATAGATACATGATTGATCACTGGATAAGCAATCTTAAAAACATGCCTTCAAATATCATCTGGTAATCAAAAACTCCTATGATGTAATATATGAATAATGATGTGTATGAAAGTTAAAATTCCATCAACCCACTACGTTTAGACAAAAAAACTAAAATGAAAATGGTCACAAGTCCTTCAGTTTTTATTTTACCAGACAATTTTAAAATATTTTGAGAACAAATTAAAATATGTATCATGATTAAGTATTAAGGACAGTAAGTGTTTAGACAACCTCCATGCCTTCCTGTGGAATGTTTCAGAGTTTGCACACAATAAATGCCAAGGCTTTATAGCTTCAAAATATATGTAACATTTTTCAATGAGAAACTAAATTCTTCTAAGGAGACTATTACTAAGCAGCATTCCAGCAAATATTACTTGAAACTTTATAATTGGGAACTAGTGTCAGTGTTATCATATATTTAATTTATATTCACAGGCTAATGACTTTTTTTATCTTTCATTGTTTTCTGGTATCTCACCACACTTGGTAAGATATTTTTCTGTACCATAGAATATTATTTCTGATGGAGTCGTTTGCCAGTGTATCTTTCAGAAACAAAATGTACTAGATTGGGCTGGGGATATGGCCTAGTGGCAAGAGCGCTTGCCTCCTACACATGAAGCTCTCAGCTCAATTCCCCAGCACCACATATATGGAAAACCGCCAGAAGGAGCGCTGTGGCTCAGGTGGCAGAGTGCTAGCCTTGAGCGGGAAGAAGCTAGGGATGGTGCTCAGGCCCTGAGTCCAAGGCCCAGGACTGGCCAAAAAAAAAAAAAAAAGTACTAGATTAATACAAAGTCTTCAATACAAAAGACTAGTCAGAAGTAAGTTAGTTTATGGAAGTAGCCAAGTACTCAGTAATCATATGCTCACCTAATCATATGCACATGATGGTGGGTTTAATCTTCTATACCTCCAAATAAATTTGAATTCCTTGGTATTGTGCTCTTCTAGTAGTACAGACTAAATTAAAACTTATTCCAACGTTTTCATTAGTATTAAGTGTAAAATGATAAAATTGATACTAATTTTTGCATACACTAGACAGGATAGTACATGCTTGTATTCTCAGCACTCACAGTGCTGAGAAAGGAGGATCATGAGTTTAAGATTAGCCTGGGATTCACAGCAAGACCGTGTCTTAGAACATAATGAAAAATTAAACTTTTGAGTAGATAAATAAGCATATCAACTAACTTTTATCTCATTCTAAATACATTAAAATGCTTTATGAAGTACTTAGAAACATTAAATAAAACACATATATGAAAGAATAATGAAGGATGAAAATACACAAATGTTGGAAATACCGAGATAATGCATAACAGAAGTTAGGGTGGGAATATCAATTTAATGAGTGATTATTCCAAGATAGAAGTAGAGGGCAAAGGCTCAGTGATAGAAGGCAGAACACAATTGTATGTAGAGCACAATTCTATGTAAAATGTAGGGAGACCACATTGTGATTTTATTCCTGAGGAGAAACCTGTAAATCCCTATTAAATTAAGCTGAGTGGTATTTTACCAATCACAAACTGCCTGCTCCATATCTTTGGGTAAAAAAGTTAAATTTCTATGGTCAGAATTTTGAGCTTGGGTTAAAGCTGTGAATTAAATCTACTGCTTTCTATTTTGTGTGAAAACCCCAGGGCTAAATATTAACAAAATGGCATTCCTAGATGTCTCATACTACTCCTGAAGATAAGATTCCCACACAGATTATAAAAGAGGGAAAAGTCCTATCGAAAAATAACTTGAGCAGAAGTTTAGCAATTGGGAATCCCAATGTCCAAAGAAGGGAACAGGAAGATAAGGTGTCCAATCTTGGCACAGAAATTTAGTAAAGTTAGTTGAAATGTTGATCAATCTTGTCATGAAACTCAATTCTTTCTTTCCCTGACACTGTCTCCACCTTCACTGACTGTCCCTTCTGAGTCCTTTGTATATAGTCTCCCTAATCTTGTAGATTTTGGATTAATACAGCACATTAACTGAAGGCTTAGCCTAAATGCCCTCAACTCTCTCTGCCTTATTTCTCATCTTGTAATTCTTTCAACTCAAAGTTCAGACTATTAATACTGTTGTGATGCTTCCCAAATATCAAAATCCCCAAATCCTTTCTATACAAATAACTGCTCACCTGACATCTCCTGTTAGCACCATTTAGAAGATAAACTAACAAAATCTTCATTTACCTGAAATTCAAACTTAATTGTGTATTCTGTATTTTAATCTAGATTTAAACAGACATTTCCAACATTAATACACCTACCCCATAATTCTTCTATGTATGAACTAAAATGCTTCATTTACATAGGGGAGATTCAATTCAAGTAGACTCAGGCATGTGAAAGCTAACTTGGGGGATAAATGAAAGAGCATGGGGATGGAATTGACTTCAGACATAGACTTTAGGGACTTCTGGTTATCACCAGGATTTGGTTTGCTTGTGTGTTGCTCTGATTCCCTGAAGTGCTTTCTCAGCATGGTAATCTCCAATTGTCCCAAGATGAAATCTTACTTACTTATCAAACACTTTTTTTAAAAAGCATCTGGTTTCCCAACAATTTTATCCAAATACTCAGGATTCATTTAATCGGTCCAAGTACTGTAACTAAGTTAATCACTTTGATAGAATATTTGCAAATTCTGACAAATCAAGCTTACACATCACATATATATTGGGAGCTGGGTTGAAAACATCACCTGTATTTGGAAGTGGGAATGGGAGGTGAACAGGAAAAAGTAACAGAGCACATAGTTCCTTTAACTAAGTGCTCAAATCACAAATGTAGTCATCATTTTCATGCTCTATTTCTTTTACCCAAGAATGAGTATATCTGCCAGTATCTTCCATTCTTATTCTAGTATTTATCTGAAATCAGAGTCGCTTCTCATCTATGTGACTACTGTCTTGTTCCTAGACTCTTGACAAAATGCCCTATCTGTAAGACTCATATTTCTGTCCCTGAAAGTCAATTTTCCTTACATCAGTATTTAAAAAAAAAAGATATACAATTGTGTCATCTCTTTGCTTAAAATTACTCCGTAGCTTCTTACACTATGTGATCTGATTCTTGCTAAACTCTAGACATCATTCATTCATCTATGCACAACAACTCAACTCACTGTATCTCTGCCACATGGGCCATGTTGATGTTTTTCAAATGTCTAAAGTCACTCTTCCCTGGAGCCTCTGTGTTTGTTTTCTTCTACTTGGAACATTTTTCCTTTCCTGTATCTGGCTCTGTTCTTCCTCTGGGCCACAAATAAAGGTCATCCTATATAAAGAAAATACACAGTCATTGTCCCATGTAGGTCCACCATTTATCAAAATAGATTGAGATGCTTCAATGTTAATTTTGAAGACTGCTCTGGGGAAATATTGAAGTGAGATCTCCAAATGTGTGGTTTGGTGATATAAGCAGTCCCTAGTATAATAGTCAGAGGACTGTGATTCTGTCAATCAACTATTCATTAACTAGGACATAAAAATTAGATTATAAGAATGAGACTATAAATTAGTGAAACTGAGTGCCACAAGGTGTGACATTCTCTGAGTGATTTTTTTTCAAGGAAGCTTTATCTAATGAAGTTGCAAAGAATGAAATAAAGTTGGGAAGAGATTAGATTAGATTTTTTGTAAACTATTTTACAATCCAGCAGGTAGAAATTCATACAATGGTACAATCCTTAATTTCTGTAAAGTTGGAATTCTTTTGAATAAGCTCTTATATGAGGGTCAAATCAAGAGTTAAGTGTTGGGCAATTAACTGAAGAGAAGTAACCTTGACACAGATTAGGGATCACTTGTGAATGCACTCAATTATAAACTTCTGATAAAATTGAGGTCAGTACTAAAGAAGCAAATATTTGATACTTAGAAGAGCATTCCCAGAACATGACAAACATGTAGTTTAGACTCTAATTATTTTCAGAGGAAAGAAAATTATACATTTTAGAATAATAATAGAAGTATGTCTTTGGAATTTGGCTAAGTTCTTCCTTGTTTCTGAACAACAAATAAGCAATCAATCAAATGACAACACAACAAAAAGTAATGTAAATGTTTCTGGTAAGTGTGTTATCAATCAAATTGAAAATTATAAGTATTAGATGTTTGGAGTAAGTAGTTTTTCACAAAGTAAAGAAGCAAAATAGCAAATTTGTATGCAGAGCTAAAACCATTGTGCAGTTTCTTGATCTCATTGAGTAATTTACTTATTCAACCCTAAAATAAATTTTACTGATTTTCAGTCACTGTGCTAATAGCAGAGAAGATGATTATAACAGTGACATAATTTCAGATCATTTAGTTTATTGTGAAAGAAATGCATACATATATACATATATAATGCATATGTATATATGTATGTATGCATATATAAATAATTATATGCAAATAATTGCAGTGAAATGATATATGTAGATTGAGAGTACTCTCAGAAAGGTCTTTTCTTCAGGAAATGTTGGTGGCATTTTATCATGAGATGGATTTTTTCCTCAAGTGTTTTCGAAAGGAATAGTATATTCAAAGAGAAAGCTACAATCAAAATGGAAAGGATTATGAAAAACAAAATTGTAGTACACAATAGAGAACTACATTCATTTGATTTCAAATATTTACTCACCATTTCCTGCATGCTAGATGCTATTGGATGCTCCAGGGATAAGGCAGAGATTATTACAGATTTGAAACATCAGTAGGTAACCATCGTGAGAAATGATGACATGTGGAAGTGTAAGGGAATGAAGATGGCAAATGAAGTACGTCATCTCAAATATGGTGCTCACAGAAACAAAAATATTTTTCTGGTATGAAGTAAAAGTCAATTACAGCTCTAACTCACTTTGCCTCCTGTTAACGTCTGCACACACACACACACACACACAAAAAAAAAAAAACAAATTATGTTATTCACTCATTCTCACTACCATTTAAAATTTAATTTTTCTAAATATTCTGCAAAAATAAATATTATTTATTTCCTATTTCACTCATGAAATGATTATCTTTGCTCACAAAGCTGCCAGGTTCATGGAAAATAATAACAATTTTTTTCAATCTCATGTATCTCAATGATCTTCCTTTTAGAAATATGTGACAGAAAATATAGGGTAGAATTCTTATCTCTTTAACCAGTTGTATTGTTATAACCATTAACATCCCATTGCTTAAATGTAATATCAGAGAGATATGTGAAGTTTTGAACTTTATTTTTTAATTTATTTATTTTCAAAGTGTTAAACAGAGGGGTTACACTTTCATGTGTAAGGCACTGAGTTCATTTCTTATCAAACTTGTTACCTCCTCCCTCATTTTTCTCCCACTTTCCCCCCTCCCCAACACCCCTCCCAGTTGTACAGTTGGTTTACAGCATATTGTCTTTTAAGTATCGCTGTTGCATTGGTTCACCTTTCACCCTTTGCCTCCCAATTTTGATGTTCCCCTTCCCTTCCCTAGTTCCCATAAACACATGAACTTTATTTTTTACTGGATCCCAATGAAGTACAGAAATTGAGACTAAACCTTTAGAATGTTCATAGCAATTTGACAGAGCAATTTTCTGCTTGTAGAAGCTAACAATAATTTAAGGATGGGCTTTGTAGTATGTATGTTTCTTTTTTGTAAGTTGAACATTATTCTATTAAAATTATCCATCTGTGAGGGATGTGAATGGTGGTGCTCAAAGTGAATGAACAAATAGAATTTTTTAAAGTACTGATCTGCGGGGCACAATGTGGAAACTATTGCTGTACAACATTTTTTGACATTCCAAATGTGATGATCATTCATTTCCACTCTTCCAGAACTTTGATCAAATTATAATTTTTATCCAAGTACAAGTTGCAGCAGATTATTACTGAGCACACATTTTTGTATATCTTTCCATATTTATCTTCTTAATTGGCATTTACCTTCAGCATGTTCTCTGTGAACTTTCATTTTCCTAAAAAAACCTATAAGCATACTTAAATCAGAATGCTAAAATGATTACTGCTTCACAAAAGAATTTAAAACTTGAAAACATGCTTTGGAGTATTAATAATAACATTGGGTCGTTTCAATAAGAGTAAACCTTGCTTTGACTATATCTTTGATTTTTATTGTGTATGCATATATTGCTGCCTAGAAAAAATAAAGGCAAGAGTATCATCAATGCTATTTGAAGGCACACACTCTTAAATCTTATATTGTCTCATATTGGAATGGGGAACAAGGAAAATAACTTTAGCTTAGCTTTTAAAGGACATGCCCATCAGAGTGATGTTGTAAGCACATGGGAAACCTTGTCAAAAGAAAGATGATGCAGAGAGAGGACGGGACAGCACATATTCAGAACCTAAACAAGAATGAAGAGAGGTTAATCACTCCTATTACAATTTTCTACACTGATTTGTTGTGACAACCAGTCAAGATAAGAACAAAATGAGAATGAAAGGCTGAAGTACAGAGGTTAAATCCATATGACTATTATGAGTGCCTACTCTTAAACTCTTCATAAATGTCTCTAGTTTTTTATAAGATAGCCTCAGAACTCAAGGCATTCCTAAAGAGTATCTAACAAAGAACTTTAATTATAGTTTATAAATTATGAATTAAAAACAGAAAATTACATGAGAGAGAAATAACAAACAAAACTTTAACACTAATAAATAATTGACTTTTTATTTTTAATGAAGTGATTTTCAACTTTTATTGTATATAAGAATCGCCTACTTAAATCAATCATTTGAGATACTAAAACAGTAACAGTATGATGGATCGGAAATTCTGTGCTAGCATCTAGAAATTAGAGCAGTCTAAACACCAGTGTTGTCAAAACTGGTCTGACACCCACACTAGGCCACGTTGTTCTCTTCTATAAATGTAAATAATCTTACAGAATGTCAACATCAGACATGATCACTCTGAGACCAAGATGAAATGAAATATAAATAAGGTCACTATACCACCTATAAAATACCATGCTTCTGTTTTCAGCTGATAGGAGTTGCCACTCTTTCTTTGCCTCTTACAGATTTTTTACCACTCTAGTCAGCCCTCCCTGTAGGTATTTTGAGATAACCATAGCTTACTAGCAGCACCCAATCTAGATTATCTCCACTTGTTCAATGTTCTTCAAGACCTCCTAACCTAAGCCTAAATCTTATTTTAAATCATTTCTAAAATTCTCTTATCAATACATCACACATTCCTCATGTGTGTTTTCTTTCAAAGAATCAAGCAATAAACCTAATTTTTCTAATACTATCATCATATATCTGGTGTTCTGTGGATAGAAGGAATCAATATCTGTATAATAAGCATAAGCAAATATAGTATCAAATATGACTGTTAATTACCAGGAAATGAGAAATTGCTGGATAAAATAGTTCAGGGTGTGAATTTGATCAAAGCATATTGTACACATAAGTGGAAATATAATAAAGCCCTTTTTCATAATTATTTACACACATGTACCTTCACAATCTGTTCTTAGGGGAAAAATGAGATTTACTTATTCTCCATCCAACTTGTGTAACACTATTTATTAAAAAGAACATGATTTCCCTCATTGTATTTCAGTGTCACTATAAAAGCAATAAGAAGATAATGTAAGTGTGGGTCTGTTCTGAATTCTCCATTCTTTTTGTGTGTTCTGATTATTATTGAGTCAGTATTATAGTTATAGTTACTAAAGCTTTAAAGTAAATATGTCTGATAGTAAATGTTCTTCAACTTTATCATTTTCAAGCTAATCTTAACTCTTTTTAATTCTTTCTATTGTCATACCCATTTAAAAAGTAGCTTATTAATGTCCACAATCAAAATCTAACTGAAATTGGGATTACATCAAATTTATAGATGTAAGTCAACTTGAGAAGTATTGATAGCTCAACAAACATATATAATATAGTCCATCAACATTGTATGACTCATCCTTTACTTTTATCTTACTTGAATATTTGTTCTGTGTGAAATCTGGCAAATGTCTTACTAGCGAAAAATGCACACAGAATACAGTTTTATACCCTAACATCTTGACTGGTTATCCTAAGCTCCAGTTATGATATTTGCAGTGTAGTGTGACTGTCATAAGCTCTAAACTCTAGCTGTGTCTTCACTGTAAAAGTCTCTGTACACATTAAGAGTATAAAACTCACCAAGGGAAATGCACAATTGGATGAATGCAAGATTCATCTAAAAATGTTTCTTCTTTTCAAGATCAAAGTCTCGCAACTATTGGCAATTATTATATTTCACTTTTGTAATTTTATCATTGTGCATATCTGCATATTTTATGTTTTATTCCATTCTGTCTTAAAGAGAAAGGTCTCACATTTAATTGTTATGCTGAGTTGTAAATTAGCCTTGTAACATGTTTTGACAAATGGAAACCATGAGCCATGATGAAAGAGAAAAGTAAGCTAAGGAGAACTATAGAAGTATGAAAATAGCTGTATGTTTTTTAAGTTAATAGGAGGTATTTTGTGCAAGAGGTGGCCAGCATCAAGTAGCAATTAAGAGACACTATGGTTCAAGTGAAATACCACCTTTAGTGAAAAAGGTAAGCAAGAGCATGAGACCTAGTTCAAGACCCAGTATCAGCACCAAATCAAGAAAAGAAGAAAAAAGTAAAGAAAGTAAATAGCTATCCCCAAATAATAAAGTATGCAGAAATAAATCTTACAATAGCTCTGGTTTTAGAATTTTTCAGCTTACAAATTTGTTTTCTTGTCAATTATATCTGTCATTAAAATTTGAATTCTTTAATTCAAATCACTTTCAGGCTATTTCCTAATAAAGGTTATGCGGCGTTCATCTCTACTTTATATTGAGTTGTTTCCTTCTAAAACACTACAGATTACTAGAGAAAAGAGTGATTATTTAAATGCTCTAGGAAGTATACATGTTCTAAAATAGATTCAGGCAATCTGACAGAATAGAACTGTCAGAAACTAATTATTATTAATTTTTATTTGTGTTCTATCTGAATAACAACCATTGGATTTATTCACAAAAACAACTGAATCATTTACTGTAATAAATTTGCTTAGGAGAAAATAAAAATGGAAGAGCTTGTTATTTTACAAAGAATGGACTATATTAACATAATGGGCTATTTTTCTCTATTGAAAATTGGCAGATACATCCCATATAGCTTCAATATTGTAAATAACATGCTGTGTGACAGCATAAATCATACAAGCTCCATCTGCCTCAATTTTATCAACTAAAAAGCTACATGATTGATTTAGATTATCTCTAAGGTCACTCAGAAGTTTTAAAAAATCTATTGTTTTGTTTATATTTGTACACACCAACAAGAGATGCAAATACTAATGTCCTTCAATGTGCAATTTTCCTACAATACAGAATTCCAAAGTAAATATAATCTAAGTATGAGATTTATTCTTCCTTATCTTACATCAATGCTCATCTCAACTATAGCCTGTGAGGAAATAAGAAGACTAAAAAACTAGGAACCAGTTAATAGCTAAGGAGTAAACTGTAATGTAGTTTTACATCATAGAACATAGATAACACTTTGTCTGGAGACTTTATGACCTAAATGCTTAATACAAGACACTCCCCATCCAGCCAGGCAATTTCATATGTCTTAGAATCAAAGCTAAGAAACATTAGATGTTTTAATAGCCTTATGAATTTAATAGCCTTAGGAATGTCTATAATTACCCATTTTAGCAGCAAAGATGCCTCTCAGCCAGAGACACTCAGCCTTTAATAGCCAGAAAGCTACTTTGAATAGGGTTAAAAACACTTTTAAACCTTTTGGGGTTATTAGGGATAATTAAAAGTGGTTGAAAGCATATAATATCATTTATCAAAGCACTAAAAGCTATGCCATAAGAAAAGAATCTCAACATTAGCAAATAGAATTCAAATAATTTCTTGGTTAATACATAACAGAACAATCAAAATAACCTAAACATATTTCTTTTATGCTTATTTTATATCGACTCTGTTATGTAGATTAGATCTGATATAACATAATATATATGTGTGTGTGCACATATATATGTATATATACACATATATGCTTATATATGTATATATTTCCAGTTTAACCTTGCTTATATATGAAGTAATGTAAATTTTAAATAGAAATATAAACAAAACTTAAGTAAAAGTCATATATATATATACATAATATTTATGTATCACTACACTTGAACCTAGCCAAAAGGTTCATATTATTGTTATGGTTGTTCCCTATGGATAGTCATTTAAACTGTATAACCTCTATTTGAAGACCTAAAACATACTATTGAAAATTTCTACAAATGTTACAGCAATCATAGTAGCCTAATTTTGAAAGTGAAGGCCTCTATCTCACTGTGACCTAGATTCACACACACACACAAAAAAAATGGTTTCTGTGTGCTGAGTCACTGTCATTATTTTTAATAACTTTAGAACTTTTCATTGTTTTAATCAGGAGGACATGATATGTGTGGAATATTATTTAACAAAATAAATGTAAGTTGCTTTCTGTAATGTGAGATGAACAAATGTGCCTTCAACATATCATTCATTAACTTGTAGTTAGTTGTAATTTTCCAGAGTTACAAAAGGGAATATTAGGCTGTCTGAACCACACAAAAATACATATTTATGCTTAAATACATTGCTTAATAAATAATCTAAATCTGATATAAAAGTTAAGATGAGCAGCTCTCCCAGGGTTAACTTTCTGTCACTGTGTCGTTGTTATGGTAAATTTTGATCATCCATTTGACTGCACTAGCTCAATAGCTATATGCATATGATCATATAAAATGATATTTATTAAAATGAACTCCAAGAAATGAAAACAAGAGGGTTTTTTCTACTGTTGCTGTTTTTGTTTTCTGTACTTTTTATCTTGTTTGTATGCTTATCTGCTTTGGGGAGGATAAAGGGGATCATAGAAATGGAGGGACAAAGGGTGAACAAATGCAGCAGTTATACTTACTAGACACTATGTTGAAAATAAACTATATAACTTGTGGAGTAAATGGGAAGGTGAAACTGTGAGAAAACAAGGGAAGAGGTGGCACTGTTCAAAGAGAAATGTACTCCTTACCTGACTTATGTAACTGTAACCTTGATGGCCATCACCTTTACAATAACAATTTTTTTAAAGAAGTGTCTAATAGGGAAGCACAGCTCTGATGTGTCTAGGAGTGTGTTTCCAGGGAGAATTAACTAAAGGGAGAAAAACTTCCCTGAATGTAGGCAACCCTGTCTTGTGGGGGAAAGGTGATGAGACAAAAAGAGACCCCACCAGTATAGCATTGCTTCTTTTTTTGCTAATACGTATGTTAATATGGTTACTATGTACAGGATTTAAGAATTCACCCAAAACTGGACTAGTGGTAATTGTGGTGGTGGTAATTGTGCCTGTAATTCTTGCTAATTGCAAGGCTGAAATCTAGAAGATCATTGTTCAAGAATAGCTTGCAGAAAAGTAAGTACCTGAGACCCCCCACTTCTCATTGCTAACAACAGCAGTATAAACCTGTAATCCCAAGATGTGTGGAAGGCTGAGAATGAACCTTCTAAAGGGCATTGAAAATGGCATCTTCTTCATAGATAAACTTGTAGAAATGCTTCTTTCGTTGTTGTTTCACTGGCTTGGTTTTCATATGAAAATATTTAGAAAGTTTAATACACTTTCCCCATCTTAAAGGCTACATGTTGTTTATATCATCACTATCTTAAGGCTTATCAGAGATCCACATCTCTAAAAGATGGATGGAAAGATAAAAACAGAAAATGAGGAGCTGATGATTGATTACTCTTGTTCTGGAATGTTAGCCATAGTAGAAGGATTGCAAACATAGGAGTGTAAGAGTGTAGTAACTACTACAAAAACACTCTGGCTACTTCTTTTTGTACAAATAACTGTTCACTTACATGTTCCTAAAATATCTCTAGGGAAAAACCTAGTCAATTTATCAACATGTAAAACATAATGAAGTTTGTCTAAAACTATACTTACATTGTTCCTGTAGTATCTATGGTGTCTCTATGCATTAATTATTTTTGGGTACCGGTGCCAGAGTTTGAATTCAAGGTCTTAAGCTCTCATTATGCCTTCTTGTCCACTGCTGCCACTCTACCACTTGAGCCATGCTTCTACTTGGACATTTTGCTAGTGAACTGAAGATGGACAGGCTTGTGAACTTTTTGGACTGGTCTGACTTTGAACCATGATCCTCCGTGTCTCATCCTTCTGAGTAGCTAGGATTACAGGCGTTAGCCACCAAAGGCTAATATTTATTATATTTGGACATATGTTCAATTCATTTTATACATTTAGAAATACCCATCCAAAGACTTATGTCAAATGCTTTCTTTTGGGAATTTTGTTGCCTCAGTTAGGTAGCATTAATTGGTTATTAATCATTCTCTTTGTGTGCAGTATATAGAAAAACATATCCAGAAACAAAGAACTACTTTTTCAGACAGCCATGTGACTTTAAAGACCATCATTTGTTTGGTGGCCCAAATAATCTGGTTGTTCATTAGATGATATGAGGTATCGCTCACAGGCTCTCATCAAAACTGAAGTAATCATCCTGCTTCGGGGAGTATTACCTGATGCCATTACCTGACAACATAATAATAACTCCTACTGGATATTCTTTGATCAAAGGGAAATGTATCACAGAAGGTTATAGGCACTGTATTCAAAGATACATTTATGTAGAGATAAAAGACCTAGCCTGGTAGCATCCTTTAGGACAACACTGAAGAGCAATTTCAGCTCCAAAGCTCTCCTTTTACGATGAGAGAACTTATAACCACATTGTAATTTAATTTCCCTCTCTTAGACTTGAAGCTACATCTGCTCTACCACAGGTGGCAGTTCTGAGGGCACTCCCGAGTCTTGCCAATATCAATCCTACATCTCAAAATCAATTTCCGGGATATGTGACCTAAGATATAGAATTTTAACTTGGCTATGTTCACTAAATAATTAAGTTACTGTGGTAAACTGGTGGGAGCATGGATAAACAGATATCTAAAACTACAATCTGAAGGAGAAAGCAAAACAGGCAGCTTGATCCAATAACAATTTCATACTTAGTCAAGAAATAGTGGTATTAAATCTTCTGTGGTAATTATTCATTCCCTCATCTTTTCATCCAAACTATAAATCCTGATAGTACTATACTGTTGGAAGTTAAGCAGCTTAGAAGGCTATATCTTATGGCTATGGACAGTTATTAGAACACTAAAATTTTAGTAGAAAATCAAAATTCCCTTAACTAGAACAGATAACACCCTCCTTTGGGACACCAAGAAATTCTGGCAATTGAGGTATCTAACTGGAAGGGATATCTGCTTTAACAATGCTTCCCTCCTCCCCCCATCAATTTGGACTCAGTGTGCATTCAGTTCTCCTCTAAGTGGAAAACAGGATAACAAAGGAGTAACCAGTAATAACTCTGAAATGGACATTAATGTGTTTGAATCATACCTTTGGGGAGTCTACCACGACTTTCAACTAAAAGCAGTTGTACTGTACACATAAAATGAGTTAAAATTCAAATTTTCAAATAAGTATGGTGAGTGCTTGCTCCCAGCTGTGAGGGAGTGGTTAGTAGGCTATGTGAGGTGACAACTCTTTCACAATCAGCTGTAGTTGCTGTGTGCTACCTTAAAGTGTCATCTTCTCTGAGCAGCTTCTGTCATCCAGAAGGGTAAAGGCCCTGCCAGAGTGAGGAATTGTGATGAGTTTTGCTCAGTCCAGGATGTCCTGTTGAATTACCTTTGGTGTGATCAAAACTATATCACCGATCAGCATACTTTGTCCAGTCCTGCATTCTCCAACTTTCATGGTCTTCATTCCTAATAAATAATATTGTTTCAAAGAACCAGAATGGCATAAGCCTATGCCACACAAATTCATTGATTCATATTTATGTGAAAGACCATGAACCTAATGTCAATTCTAATAGTCTCATTATTGTACATGATAATCATAAATTATGTTAATAATGACCAGAACTTAAATTATCATATGAAAATGTATTTATGGTTTTATGAGACCAGAAATATATATGGAGTAAATTTGAAGAATCATTAGAATACCAGGTATCTAAAACTTGCAATTTTCAGAGATCAAAAATATATTTGAAGTAAATTTGAAGACTCATTAGAACACTAGGAATCTAAAACTTACAACTTTTTCTGTCAGTCCTGGGGCTTGAATTCAGGGCCTGTTGCTGTACCTTAGCTCTTTTGCACAAGGAGAGTGCTCTACCACTTGAGACAGAGTACCACTTTCGGTTTTCTGGTGGTTGATTAAGAGATAAGAATCTTACAGATTTTTCTGCCCCAGCTGGCTTTGAACTGTGATCCTCAGATTTCAGCCTCCTATGTAGCTAGCATTACAAGCATGAGCCACATACACTAGGCAAAAACTTGCAACTTTTTAACATTAAGAACCATTACCATACCACTAAATAATTTACTCATAAATTCAGCTGACCCATATCTACTCAGTACTGTGCTAGACATTGCAGATAATAAAGCTGAAATGATCCTTGTCCCCATGGATTTAATAGTATCATACAGAAGGAAAATACTAAAAATTAATTAAATAGTTAATTGCACAATGTAATAATACCCAGGAAAAGTATTGAGTATGATAAGAACACATGACAAGGACAAGCTTACAAATTTACTTAATCCGGGTGATAAAGTATGCATACAAGCTGAGATGTAAAAAAATAAGTAGGTCCTCACAAAATGGATAGGAAATGATGGTACAGGTGCTAATTTGGAATCATATTTATTTTTTAAAAAATCATTCTCTCTACCATCTCTGAATGATATACTCTACTGGAAAGGGGAAGCAGTGAAAATGAGAGAGGACTTGGAGGTACAATCAAAATGGAGTCTATAAACACAAAACAGGAAGATGGATTACAAAGATAATGATGAATAAACATAATTGGGTATGCTCAAGACAGATGTGTAGGTCAAATCAGGGTACTTTTTTAACCATGGCTCTATGGACATTTTAAGAGGAAAAAAAATTGACATTTTAGGGGGGAAATATCCTCACAATTCTTGTCAGAGCCTGGTTGTTTATTGTGGTATGTTCAGTAACATGCCTATCTTCTTCTCATTTGTTACCAGTAGCACTACCTCCAGAAAGAAAGGGAGGGATGGAGGGATGGAGGGAGGGAGAGAGAGAGAGAGAGAGTGAGAGAGATAGAGAGAGAGAGGGAGAGAGAGGGAGAGAGAGAGAGAGAACCTCCAAAATGCCAAATTTCTCTTGCTCCATTGAGATCACTGCTGTATATGTAACATATATGAATCACATCATAATCTTTTCTTTAGTTAGAAAACAGATACTGAACCCTACATTTGTGAACATTTTTATTAATATAATGTGTTTGATAGAGGTTAAATTTCAAAAAATAAAGTCATTCTATTAATAATGCTAATTCAATGTTTTAATATTCATTATTAATTTTTCTTTACTTCTTGATTGCAATACATAATTTTGACCTTTTTGGGGGTCATTCTGGGGTTTGAACCTACAAAAGTCTAGTAAGCATTTTACATTGAGCAGCACATACAGATCTAATTTTGATTTTCATGATTTAAAAAGTCATAAAAACCCATTGTAAAAATTCATTCTCTGTATTTTACTTCTTAGCAAACATTTCCAATTTTCTGTTATGAATATAATATTATTTAGTTATTTGTTTTGAGATATAGTCTCTCTATGTAGCTCAGGCTGGCCTCAAATTCAAACTATTACTCCTTTATTCTCTCTAGGATTGGGATTTCATGTATAAATTACTATGCCTGGCTAAATTTTATGTTAACACTTTGGTAATTATTGTCAAAAACATACAAATTATGTGAATATATTGTTCACAACACCATGGATGATTTTGCTGAAACTGTTATTTGATAATTATAACTCCAATTACAGAGAGACTTTAATCATACAATATTAAGCGTTGTATTTCAGAGATTTATATATGTTTGTGTGTATATATATATATATATATACCAATATGTATGTATATTATATATGTAATGTCAAGGGGCTGGGGATCTGGCTCAGCGGAAGAGCACCTGCCTGATGAGCACAAGGCCCCGAGTTCGGTCCTCAGCTCTGGAGAAAAGAAAAAAACTACTAAAAAAAACTATATGTAATGTCAAATCTCTGTAAAAGGCTAGAGATTATACATATCTAATTTATGTTACTGCTGAAGCTGAAGGGAAAGGAGGAATTGTAGTAGAGAATTCCCACAGATAATTACATAGTTAATTATAATTTTAATAGCTGGTAAATGTGTGAATGTTTATATTATCACTTCATATGAAAATTATGAATCACATTTAACGCAAATTTAAGCAGTTTAATGTATAAAACAATAGTGTTAGGTACACTATAGTTTAAAATAGTTGATGAATGCTCCTTTTATCAGTAATTTTGAAAACTTACGTTACACTTAATGTAAATTAAACAAGGTGTATTTAACACTATATATTGAATATATCACAGGTTTTAACTGTTTATATTTAAGTCCAGTTTTAATGTTATAAAGTAACGAATTTGATGTGTAGTTCATCTTAAATCTAAAATTTAATTTATATTAATATTTATTTTTATAAACATTATTTGATATATGTTCAATATTTGATAAAATTTTGAAAAGCAAATATACAGAATAAAACATACAATTCCAGAAGAAATATTCTACAAAATGAGTTAGCTAATTGGGTAGCAGGCAAAACTATATCATTAGTTTCAGCAATTGTTGAAGTAACAAGGAAAAATTCCATCTCCTGATGATACTGGAAACATCTCTCCAAATCATGGCAGTTCATATGAGGAGAGAGAATTGGAATCCTTCATTTTCCAGAGAGAAAACACAGGTGATTTTATAGTGATTGTTACATACAATATATATGTTAATACCCTTGCCAATGTTGAAGGAAAAGTATAGTTGATAAAATTGGGAAATAAAACCTGGGAGAAAAGATATATGAAAATAATTAGTGGTTTCATATACTTGTCAAGTTGGGAATCAAAAGCTGCTGTCAAATTTCATTGGTATAAGAAATAAAATAAGAAGAGGTGTACAATTCACAAAGTAGAACATAAAATCAGAAAGAGAAAGGAAATAATAGCAAGTGAGCTGAAACAGGTATCCCTTTAAATGGCGGCAACAACTAAAGAATTAGAAACATAGTCTCCAAATATGGAAATTATTATAAGAAAAGAAAAAATACTTTAAATACCTTTACTTTGGAGAGTGAGACTAAAAAACAAAATTTGAAAACAGTGAGTTCTCATTTTACAAACTTGTCACAATGTATTATAACATTTTTCCACCCTGATTCCACTGTTCCTTCCCATTCCACAGTACTTCGCTTTTCCAGTTTTCTTAAAGGAAATAAATATACATGTCATTTATCTTTATTCTTTATTAGCTCTGTAAAGAAATTACTCTTGAGTTCTGGTGACTCACACCTGTAATCCAGGTCACTTAGAAGGCTTGGGACCTGGAGGATCAAGGTTCAAAGCCTACTGGAGAAGAAAAGTCCGTAAAACTCCATCTCCAATTATCAAGCAAAAAAAACAACAACAACAACAACAACAAGGCTGTAGGAGTCAAGCAAAGAATGAGGCCCTGAGTTCAGGCACTGGTAATGGGAAACTGCTCTTAGAGAAAAACAACATGATTTCATAGGACTTTCCAGTAACTATGATCCACAGAAGCACCAATTTAAACAATCCATCACGCATCATCATCTATGCTCCATCATCTATGCTTTTTGCATTATATAATTGGCCTCAGTTGTCATCTATTCCTCACACCCTATTTCCACATGGATACATGAATCATGATATTTTCCAAAATAGACAGGTACATTATGTCGACTTACTTAGTACATCTGAAATCAAGGTAATTATTTTTAAAGGTTCTTGCTTTTCTCTGCTATTTTCACTTACCACATACATTCTATGGTCCCCAAGCCATTTAATTTGTTACTCATAGATGGCCATTTTTTCTAAGCCTGAAACCTTCAAGAGACAAAAATCTGGAAGGAAGATTTGACTCAAATGACTCAAATGGGGATTTTCATTGTCATTATTCAAGATAATATCAGTGAAATTGTTAGGACATGGCACTTAATGAATAGGAATGGCAAGTAAAGAAATTAAGTCAGAAAGTCTAGGAAATCAAAACAAAAGTCATTTTACCAGCTACTAAGAAGGAGATTGTAAAATTTGTCACATTATGTAAAGAACATAATATATAAGCCCTTTATTTAAGAGAAAGAAGTCATTGAATATAGTCAATATTGCCAATCAAATGTGTCATTCTACACATACTTTGCTATCCATTTTGCTATGACATTAACTCTGCCATAATTAACTATCTCACTATATGAGGCTTTGTAGATAAGATAGAAAAGCAAGAAAACACAGCTGGGTTATGTAAATGTTACTTCTCAAAAAATATATTTAAAGTATATTTTGTATGAGATGATGAAGTACTTAAAAGTAACATACATTTGGCACCTAATACATGTCAAAGGGATATATTAATGAATGCCATTTTGGTGAGGAGCTAGAAGTAGTTCCATATTTCTTATAAAGTTTTTTAACCCCATGGATGGTACAAGATTGTTTCTTCAGCTTATGTCTTGCCTACCTTTACTGACTAAAGGTCATTGACTATTTTTGTTTCCCTCATGTCCTTTCTCCCATAGTGACATGATGCTGTATTTTGGCACATTTGTTCCCTTAAATCTTCTGGTCAAAATTTTAAGCCAGAATCAATGAAGAAGACACAGATAAAAGAAAGAACATTAAATTCATGTGGGATTCTTCATTTGAGTAATGGACCAGATTCAGTGACGGCAGTATAGTATCATGAAACTGTCATTGAGATTTACAGAGATTGTAAGAAAGGCTTATCACCTCTTAAAGTTTGGCCACCACGCTGAAAAGATTAAACCTCTACTCTTATAGATGTCATGTAAGATGGCAATCCAATTCAAATTGCTTTCACTTCTAGGAAGGAATCAGCAAACATGCGGTGTTTTTCTTACATATTCACTTTTAACTTGGAAAATTTTCAGTTTATATGTACAAGTTTAACCTAGTTAAATGTCAGAACAAAGCATTATCTGACATCCTTCAAAGTGTACCCCAAATTTTGCCACAATTCCTCCCTAAAAATCAGTACTAAGGATTCTCCACCCTTTTATGTTCAAAATTTAAAACTCTTCAAAACACAAAACTTGGTCTCTTCCCAGAGAAGGAAGACACAAATATTATACAAGCTAGATTCTACTGGTGTTATGTTTCTCCAGTATTTTCTTTTCATATATGCTGCACCCAAAAGATAACTTCTCTTTAAGTCCAAAGCAAATAATAAGCACAGAATAGTGATTCCTTTCATAGACTACATGTTTATTTCCAAAAATAAACAAGTCACAGGCCAGAAGTTATGTTCTATAGTTTGCAGAATGCGTTTTCCTTAAGATGACAAAATACAACCGTTGTCTTTTTACCAGCTGGCAGTCAGCCATGACAACTGACAGCAGCCCTGATTACAGTAAGAAATTTGTTGACTTGCAGACTGCCTGCAATTCTCACTACCTTTCTTCCTGAAATGCTGAATGATCTTTTAAGTGTTGCTCAGTATATAACTTATAGACTTGAAAACTAATGCTAGATATAAAATGGAAGAAGAAGAGAGAGCGAGAGAGAGAGCAAGAGCGAGAGCGAGAGAGAAGGATGATGGGGTTAATTTACCCATTTATTGATATTCTTGCTTATTTATCAACACTGATTGAACATAGCTCTAAAATAAGTCAAACAAAATATTGGAAAATGAAAAGATCTATTGTTGAGTTGTTATTTACATTTACCCTGCTCTCTTATTGGAGTTTATACTGTAAATCTATTAATTATATGCTTTGTCTATTTGAATTGTGAGGTTTCTGATGGTTCATTCATAGCCAATAACATGAGAGGCAAAATTAGATATATCAATAGAAGAAAAGGACTTTCTGCCTTTACTTAAAGATGGAAATAATGATTCATTGAAGGATGTGCCTTGCTAATGCTGACTCAAATAATACAATCTCCATTATGTAAATGGAATTATGAAAGATTTCTATTTTGCATGTCTTTGAAGGGAGGTAAATGAATGCTTTTTAAAAAAAAGAGTGAAATAATCACCAAGTTCAACATAATGGAAATCTCATCTGAACTATAAACCTCAAAATGAGGATGCATATATTAGAATGCCTTTTCAGTGAACTATATGCTATGAACTTGGATGAAAGCATCAGAAAAACACATGCATGGAAGTTTAAGAGACAGTTCTGGAAAATATAAAAATAATTTCATATTAGAAGTATATACATAAATATAAATCATTTAACCTAAACTCCAAATGGTAAGCTACATATTTGAGATTTTATTATATTCATGCACGTATTTCAAAATTCTTTGCACAGCTTTAACATTAGAATACTTCTATTAAGAAACTAGAGGATCTAAGAATTGACTTCAAGAACTGTAGGAACCTCCTAAAATTATAGTGCATTGTCTGCACTGAAATTTAGCAGAATCACATAGGGCATTGATAATGACAAAAAAAGAAACTTGATAGTCAAATCCAAACCGAGTTATCACTGTGGGAAGTTACTCTTGAGTAGGATAAAGAACTATGAAACAAAAGCATATACCATTTATTGAGACTAATTCACTTGATTTTCATCACAATCACATGATGTTTGTATCAATTGTAATTTTTTCTCTAATTTTCAAGTAAAGAACGTGGCAATATCTTGTTCAGTCACAAAAAGTAAGTGGCAGAGTCCACCAAGTGATGAGGACTGTGGTACACTGTTGGAGCTCAAACTCAGAGCAGTATGCATGCTAGGTACCAACTCTACCACTAACCTATATCCCAAGCTGGTAATGATGGCTTCTTTTAGTATGTCAGAAGAAGGCCAAAGCTTGTTCAATTCACATGTTATACTCAATTACACTTTGTCTTGTAAAATGTTTACAAAAGGTTTTATTATTTTTATTTGACAAAATGGCACTAAAGGATATAATCTTTAAGAAAGGAAGAGGGGCTGGGGATATAGCCTAGTGTCAAGAGTGCCTGCCTCGGATACACGAGGCCCTAGGTTCGATTCCCCAGCACCACATATACAGAAAACGGCCAGAAGCGGCGCTGTGGCTCAAGAGGCAGAGTGCTAGCCTTGAGCAAAAAGAAGCCAGGGACAGTGCTCAGGCCCTGAGTCCAAGGCCCAGGACTGGCCAAAAAAAAAAAAAAAAAAAAAAGGAAGAAAAGTTTGCATTTGTTGAACATCTGTTATGTGCCAAATATACATGTTATCAGATAAAATCATTAAAACAGCATATTGGGTGGGAATCCCTTTATTAATTGTGAGAACTAAAAAAGATAAAATAACAGCAACTTGTCAAGATCACAAACAAATGGCAGACATATATTTGAAACAGCATCCTAATTGAATCTAAAGCCTTACTTTTTCTAAAAGTAATCATTTTGCCACCTAGGAGTGGGGCAAAGAAGATTTACTAGATCTACATAAAATAATTCCCATTGAAAATGTCCATCTTTCACAATTATAAAGTCACAAGAAATAGAAAAATATAAATAGTGCTAAAATATTTGGTTAATAAAATGGTTACAAGTAGCAACTATTTTCCAGAGACAGTGCTGAAGATATTAATTCCACTCAGTACTAGGCTGAGCTTTGTGTTTATATTCTAGCTGCTGCTTTTTCATCTATAAAACAGAAATAGTTTTAGTAATTTTAAGCAGTTCCTTCTCTAAATTTATCTCCAGGAAATATATCAATTCAAAGGAAGAATATTTTAAGTGAAGTGGATAAAGGTCAGCCTTTAATCTCTAAAATTTTGTGCCTTTGTTTGCTTCAAAAATGTGGTATTGTTTTAAGGTTTAATTACATGATATATAGAGATCTTGGTAAACTCTCCTCTATTTAATCACTTGAATACAAAATATCAGTAAATATTATATTATGCTCTTGTAAAAACAGTTGCTTACCAAATTTATGGTTTAAAGACAAAAAGGTTAGAGTAAGTGAAGTAATATTAAACAAGTCACCGAATATTAATTTAACTCATCCTTCTTATTATAAAATTACTTAAATATAGAGAGCATATATACTCTTTACAGATAATGGCATATCTCTTCTACTTATTATTTCATATAATTTGAAAATTGAACTAGGCCCTAAAATTTTGATGTAATTTCTACTTAATTAATTGCATAAATCACAGTATAGATAACCTAATTATTTTTTCATATTTGATTGATTTCAATTGATGTACTAGGGATTTATTCTTACATTCCCATATGCGGATATAATTTATGACTAAAACTTTTTAAATTTAAATCAGATTTTGAGAAAATTTCATCCCTACTACAAAAATCACATCTTCATTAAAACTTTGATATATTTTTGTATTTATTTCTATGTAGTTATAAGCCCACACTTTTCTGAGTAAAGGTCAGATTCTTATTGTTATCAATCAGATATAAAAGTTTTCCTCTTGATATACCCATATATTCATATAATGTGCCTTGCTCAGACTCATCTCCTCTATCGTTCTCCTTCTCTCTTCCCAACCAATCTCACCAAGATTTATTGTTCCATTTTCACACATGTACACAATGTGTTTTGATCATATCCACTCTCTTTCATTCTCTCCCTTTGCCATTTCCCTCCCACTATTACCCACATCTCAGACAAAGCTTAGTTTACATTTCTTTCACTCATTCTTTATTTCATGTATGCTAATTGTTCAAAGAGGTTTCACCTTAGTGCATAAGTGTTTTTTAAATGAATTGTTATTGTAAAAGTGATTTACACAGGGGTTACAATTACAAGTCATATAAAGAATACATTTCTTTTAAAACAAGGGAACCCCTTCCCTCACTCTCTCCCAGTTTTTCCCTCCCACTCACACCCACAAGTAGTAGAGTTCGTTTTCAACATAGTATCTAGTGATTATTAATGCTGCATTTTTTAAGCATTTGTCATTTCTGTGCTCCCCTTTATCTTCTCAAAGGCAGATAAACAAACAAGAAAAAAGGAAAAGAAAACATGAACAGCCACAAAGAAAATGAAACCTCTTGTTTCCATTTCCTAGATAAACATTATTTTATATGATCAGATACACATAGCTATTGTGCCTTTGTGATCATCTCCTAAGAATATCCTCCTTTGGTCTCACTCAGTGTGTATGACTAGATACTTGTATAATTTATCATGTTACAGTGTATTTTTTCTTTTACCATCCAGTATGTTTGCTTGTAGATTTATGGGCATGTTCTAGTTACCACAAATGGGAGAAAATATTCAACATATATTTCTTTGTGTCTGGCTTACTTTGCTTACTGTAACATTTTTACAAGTCTTTCCATTTCCTTACCAGTGGTACTACAATATCATGCTTTCTGATGGATGCATAAAATTCCGTTGTTCATATATACCAAATTTTCTTGACCTCTTAGTCCACTAAAGGGCATTGGGTTGATTCCATACCTTGGCTATATTAAACAATGCTGCAATGAATATTGTTATGCTGGTAGCTTTAGTGTGTCCTTGTTTGTGTTCTATTGGATAAATGCTGAAGAGTGGAATTGCTTGTTCATGGGAAAGCTCTGACCCAGAATAACAACAAATCAAGAAAGACTGAATAAATAGGACTGCACCAAACAGAGGAGTTTCTGTGTGGCCAAGGACATAGCAAGATAAATAGAAAGTCCACAGAATGGGAAAAGATTTTTACTAGCTATGCATCACACAAGGGCCTCTTATCTAAAATATACACAGAACTAAAAAAAAATAGCCCCTAAAAGTACACCTTCAAAGACACAACAACCCAATTAATAAATGAGCTAAATACTTAAAAAGAGGCTGCTCCAAAGAAGAAATAAGATTGACCAATAGACACATGAAAAGTGTTCTACATCACTGGCCATAAAGAAATGCAAATCAAAACAACATTGAGATTCCACCTCACCTCTGTTAAAATGGCCATTATCAAAGAAAACTAACAATAACAACTGCTGATTGAGGTGTGGCCAAAAGGGAATGCTACTACACTGTTGGTGGGAATGTAAGCGTGTTCAACTGCTAAGGAAAGCAGTATGGAGGTTCCTCAAAAGACTAAACATAGTGCATAAGATATATATATATATATATATATATATATATATATTTCATCACTTTATTGCTAATTAACTTTGGAAGGGATTTGTTATATATGAATATCTAGTCTAAATTATACATACATATGACTTAATGGAATATACTGCTTGCTGTAAATCTATTTTCTAAGTGAAAACATCTTGAGAAATTTTGAAATATCAGATACAATAAAACTAATTTTGAAAATTCAAGGAAATATAGAAAAGTCATATGTTCAATGGAAAGAAGACAGCATTCAAATAAATATTAGCTACTGTTGTTGCTGTACTGAATTTATAAACCATATAATACATGGATCACCTTAAGTGAGGAGTTTAGATTCAAGAAATATACCCAAATATGACACAAATTTTGCAACTCTTCACTTTAAAATGTGGAATCTAATGCTTCTCTTTATTGTGAGATGTTTTTAAGTGATCACTTACTTAAAATGTAGAACATAGTGGAACTTATGAAGTATAGACTATGTCTTGTAAATCATAGACTTACCAGACATATAAGTGACTGATCTGACTTGCTTTGTCTTGTATGGCCCATAGGAAAACCCAGCTTCTATGTCACAAGAACACTCAAGCAGCTCTGTACAGAAGAAACACTGTCACTGGCCAGCAAATCAAATTAGCAGCCATTTGAGAAAGCCACATTAAAAGAGATTCTTCTAACCTGCTAATGCTTTATGACTATAGGCATTCAAAATTTGGTTGCAGATATTCAATTTGGGGAAGCATAAGCACAAAGGCTAAAACATTCACCATGTTTTAGCACTTAAGGTTTGGACAGGAAACTAGTATAACAAGCATAAAGAAAAGCTGTGAGTTGGAAGAGAAACTTGAACCTGAGGCAGGCTGGTAAGTTGAAATTTAGTTATTTTCACTTTGAGATACAGCAGACATTTCAGTTCTAATAATTTGGTGCCTGAAAAAGCACTCTTAAATCAGAAAATCTACAGAAACAGCCAGTTCTACTGATTTAGAAAATTTCTAGAAGGCACACTCACATTGCACTTGCTTGACATTTAATCAGAATTTTAGATTGGCAAAAATGATAGGTGAAGTTGCTCACTGCAAGTCATAACACCTCATTTGATAGCTTGCTGAATAATAGATGAAAGTATTATAACTTTTCAATTCATTCTTTCCATGTGTATCAACTAAAATGTGATTGCTATTGCATGCAAAACTGTGTAAACTCTGCAATGCTGTCAATTTTATTGCTATTGATTTTTCAAGGTATGGACTGAATAACTCTTTATATGTTTCCTTATCATTTTTATGGAAAAATAAATAATTTAAATACTTAAAGTTACATTCCAAATCGAATGGATGGTACATTAATAATTTTAATAAAAACTTTACTAATCTAATTTTAAATAAGGAATGATGGAAAATTGAATGTATTAATTCTAATCCCACCTTATATGGAAGTCTCAATTCTCCATTCCTAAAACAGTGTAGGTTGAGGAAATTCTTTCATTTCCATGTATGTTGTAAGTCTTCCACACCTGTAGAGTCATAAAGACTGACATGTGATCACAGTCAAGATACATTTTAATTAGGTTACCAAGGAGTTTATGGTGAGAAAAAAATCTTTGAAAACAAATGAGATAAATCCAATCCTGAAACTGAACCTATATATTAATACCAGAAGAAATTACAAAAAGACATGTAACACTACTTTAAATATTAGTACAGTTCTTAGTCCTTATTAATCATATATTGTTTTTCTTTTCATTTAAAGAAGTTAACAAAAGGTACCAAATTATATAAAGAAAATATGAGTTGAAGAGGTGCTGTGGCTCAAGTGGTAGAGTGCTACCCCTGAGCACAAAGAGGCCCTGAGTTCAAGCCCCACAACTGACAGAAAAAAAAAAGAAAATATGAGTTTAGCTAAGATTTATTGGCAATGATAATAAAGAAGAGTTGGAGAAAGAACCATACATATAACTCACTCAAGCATTGAGTCTTGGCCATCAATACTATTAGAGTACCATTTTGAGGTATAATGTTAAATCTACTTTATGGTTAATGAGCACACTGAAGTTTTTCTGTTTTCTATCATCTACCAGTGTTTGAGTTATGGTTTGGCTTCTCATTATAGACCAACATTGATGCTTCTGAGCAGCAGATTCCAAAGAAACAAATGAAGAGCATGTCCATTCAGGGATTAACCTCTTATTTCATCTACTGAATGAGGAATGCATCAGTTAAACCAAATATCTCTCCCCCAGCATCCGCTTTTATAGGTTCAGATTGGCAGGGGGCTAGCTTAAGGGAATTATGGGAAAATAAAGAAAAGGCCACAGTCTTAAGAGGTAAAGATGAGGAAAACGGGATGTAGTAAAATAAATATCCTCAGGTATTCATTCTGGTCTTTCCACGGGACTACTACAGAAGGTCAAATGCTCACGTTCACAGGCGTGCACACATGCATGCACATACACACACACACACACACACACACACACACACACACACACCGGGGGGTTTATCACTCATGCCATTCAAACATCAGTCGAAAATTTGTAGCCAACCACAGTCCCCACAAGGCTCTCAGGATCCCATACTACCGGAAGGAGAGAAATATATTAGTAGTATCAATACATGGGCTCTATTGCAGGTGGATATTGATAAGCTATTTTATTTTGTAAATTTTAATTCTATCTTTGTACAATTATCTTTTAGCCTGTCAAATAGGAATCCAATTTTAGAGCCAGGTTCTGGTGGTCCACACCTGAAATCCTAGCTACTCAGGAAGCTGAGACCTGGAAAGTCTTGGTTCAAAGCCAGCCTGAGTAGAAAAGTGTGCAGGAATTCATCTCTAACCAACAAAATGCTGGACTAGAAATATGGCTCAAGTGATAGAGTGACATCTGTGAGAAAGAAAGCTGAGCCAAAGCTTGAGGCTCTGAGTTCAAGCCCCAGTAGCAACTAAAAAAAAATCTGATTTTGAGTGATGAGCCAGTTTATGTGTTCTTAAAATCTAGTATCTGATCCAATAAACGGATTGACTTAATCCTGGACAATGGTAAGTTAAACAATTTAATGTACTCCAGTGAGGTCTTTGGGCAAAAGGGCTTTCATCACTTTATACATAACTATATTTCATTATTCTTTTTAAATTTGTCATTATCTGACAAACCATTGTCAGTGAATCATCTTTGATTTTCTTCTTATTTTCTCTCATGTCCCCCAAGCTCTTCTCCTCAAAATACTCTCTTCTCCCTTTAACAGTAAAGCAAGTCTGAAATTTGGAAAAGAATGGGTATTTTCACATGCCTTTGAAATTTTAGGATGAATTACAGTTCTTTCAATCTGTGTCCCTACACTGATTATGTCATACTTATAGTATCATCAATAACATGTTTTCTGGGACTTTGATTTCCTTCCTAATATGTTTTACCCTAAATTGTATTGAAATAAACAATAATATATAAAATCATGCATTATGTGCCATGGGTTGTTTAGGTAATTGTAGCCATCTGTTTTAAACTTAGTTTTCTTTTTGAGATTCTAAAATCAAATTTGTCTGCAGGGTGAGGTTGTTTTTGTTTTTGTCTTTTTTCAAGTGTAGTGAAAGTCAATGTTAAATGGAAATAATCCAATGTTTTACATTTTTATTTTCCCATTTCTAATTAATGATACTTTTTCCTTTGCATCTTAATTATCAGTGGGCATAGACAGAAGGTTCAAAATTCAATGCCAGCCTGGGCAAAAACTGAATGCAATTCTTTGTTTGTAGTGATGCATCCCTGCAGTCCCAATTACTAGGTATGTAAAAGATCATGGTTGATGCTCAGCACAGGCAAAGTTAGGGTGAGACCCCGTCTGAAAGCTAAACTAAAAGTTAAAGAGCAAAGAGGCATGGCTCAAGTGGCAAAATGCCTGCCTAACATGTACAGGGCCATGATTTCGATCTCCAGTACATTACTTATTATTTATATTGTACATAAATAACTCTGACCAATTTCTATCAAAAACAAAATCCTCTCTCCCCTTGCCTTAGTACCTTTCCTTTAGGAAATGAAAATAACAAGATGCTTTAAGTACAATTTGGAGCTCAGGTGCCATAGATTACATTTTAATATGAAATGCCCATTGACGTGAGAGTTATTTTCCTTGTTGATAAGTCTTACTGTATGCATTTTTACTGTAATCCATCTCAAAACATTTTCAAAACAGTACAAATCAGGCACAGATATAAGTTCATTTCATAACCTATTTGTGTTTAAAATGTGCTATATCTTATACTCCCCTATTAATAGATATTTATCATTCTATGGTCAGTATTTTTTCCTTTCAACGTCTATTCATTTAACTTATAATAACATAATTGAGTTGTAATGTATTGTTTTCTCCCTTTCTGGGAAATTCATATTCCTTAGAAATTCCACCAGCAAATATACACCTGGAGAAGTCTAGCTAAATACTTAAAGTGTTAACATGACATGGCTGCCAAAGTAATGATCCAGTCACATTACATTTGCATGTCTGTGAAATTCTAGTCTAATCTTATTTATCATAAAAGAGCTACTACATGTAGTATACATTTCATTTATTTCATTTATATGTAAACTAATCCTCAGTCTTCTGAGGTTACATTAACCTTGGCATTGATCAGAAGCCAAAATGAGAGTGTATGCCCTGGCAAAGATTCTCAAACATCTCCGAAAGAGGCATCATTTCCTTCCTCCTGAAAGCCAGAAATGAAACCATGTGTGCAAGATCCCATGAAATCCCTTGAGAGTCTAGACAGAAAAAGGAAGACTTAAAGTTCTTGATTTAAGCTGTAGTTTTATCAGGATTTGCCAGGCAGCCAAAGAGATAGTTAACTGGCAACAAGTAATTTAAAGATCTACCAAATTAAGGCTTTGGGAATTTGTATTAATGCATCCAATATCTAAAGTTTGCTATTTGAAGTCACAGAAAGATTGAACATAACCCTCCAAATACATTGTATTTAAATCACATTAGGATTCATGAGCTGGTAAATATCATAGTTCTGAACTCTTCTACATAGTAATATTAAGAAGGTTGCTTAAGAGATAGGTGCTGGCAGTTCATGCCTATAATCTTAGCTGCTCAGAAGACTGAAATCCCAAGGATTTGGGGCAGTAAAGTCAGAGACTCCATCTCCAAAATAATAAACAAAAAATTAGACTGGAGGCATGGCTCAAATGGTAAAGTATCAGCTGATCAAGCAATTCTCTGCTGGCTAATATTCATAAAATATCCTTTATACAATTGGTGAGATTCTACATATAAAAATACCGATGTCATAACAGGCACTATAAAAAATGACAAGTTGCATGCAATACTGGCCATCTCAGAAACCTCTCTAACAATGAACAGGGCTTTTTAAATTAGTGGCACTGGGGTTTGAACTCTGGGCCTTGCATTTGTTAGGCAGATACTTTTACCGTGTGTTGCTTTTGTATAAAAATACATTGGCCTAAATCCTAGACAACTGAATCATCTCATACATAAAAAGAACCAGCTCATCAAAGAAGCATCAATGAAGAAAGCTGGAAATTTCTAGCTACCTACTACATGTTAGGTGTTTCACTATTCCTTTTCGTATACTCTACTTACTTTACACTCAGATTATCCAGGAGGCAGAGATTTGATCCCTGTTGGTCATCAGCATGCCCATGCTTTACTGCCCCTATAGACCTCCTGAACACCAGCTGATCCGATATTCTCTGAATTCTGGCCTTGTAGTCTAAGTACATCTGTGAGCTGGAGCACCTTGTATCCTTTACACCTGCTACCTCCTCCACAGGATTGGAAACTTAGAGACCACGGGACATCTATTTCCTCTTTGTGGTTCTTTTAGATTCATGATACCTGGACACTGATCCAACGGTGATGGAATTCCAAATACAGCACTGTTGTCTTGCCACTCCTTTCTGAGACAAATTTGACCACTGAGTTTCAAAGTAATTCTTTTGGGCACCTGTCTACACCTGTGCTCTGAAGCACAGTATCTTATAGGTATCAATTCATAAAGCACTGTGGTGTTAGAGACCCATTTTCCCACTGCCTTTCTTTTGGGTGGTGGTACTGCAAGTCATTCTACCATCAGAATTCCATCAACTAGAGTGGATTCCTGCCAACACAGACACAGTGCACAGTCTGGGTAAGGAAAGATCTCATGAGACCAGGGTGCCTTCTTGTGGTGAAAAGAGAACATCTACATTCAGGGTATTTAGTCTCCAGCAGGGAAAAATGAGGTATTCAGGCTTTGAGTGAGTTACAATTTTAAGAATCATGATCCCTAGCAGGTACCACTTCTCCTGCTCTGGGATGCCCCCAGGGAACCTTTCTGCTATCAACTTCCACTTTCACTAGAGTTTCAAGTGTCATTCAAGATGCTAAAATAATCCTTATGTGGTAGAAGCAGATTTTTATACCAGGCCATCTATAGGAGGAAGACATTTTGGCATGAGAACTTATTTTTTCTTTTAATTGATTTATTTATTGTCAAAGTGATGTACAGAGGGGTTACAGTTTCATACAGAAGGCAGTGAGTACATTTCTTATCCAACTTGTTACTACCTCCCTCATTTTTCTCCCACCTTCCCCCCTCCCCACTTCCTTCCCCTCTTCTCCCCCCCCACCTTCTTTCTTAAACTGGGTACTCTTTGGGCATGTGAGTGCTACCCTGATTTGTGGCTGGTACTGCGACAAGAGGTTTTGCAGCCAGGTTGTGAACTGGGATCCCATGAACCAAGGCCCGAATGTATGCTATGGAAAACATGGTCCTATTGTTAACCAACCATATTTCCAGAAAGCTATTGCCATTGGTCAAATTTAAAGAGTATATGCCCTTTGTATCTTCAAAATCCATCGACATTAACTTTTTACAGAAGTTCTTCATGCTCAAAAAAGACTGAGAACCAAAACATTTTCTGGATGTGAGCTTGCCTGGGTACTCTTGAAACTGAAAAGATCTTGCTCACAGTACAGGGATTGTACTGGAACACTGTGGGCCCTTTTTGCCACTGTACTTATTAAAGTGCAAGTGTAGTGATAAACATTCTGCCACCAACGTGCCCTTTCAGGTTTCCAGAGCTTCTTTCTGCCCAGAAATAACTGATTAGTCTGGGAACTGAAAGTTCTCAAAACACAACCCTGCTGACTGATGCCAAAAATCAAAATCATTATTGTCAGGACAGTCCCGATTGGTGTAAAAGCAGGGTTACACCCTGGCTTTAGTTTCCTGATTTGCAGTGGAACCAAAACCCTTCTGTACAATGGCACTATGGATATTAATGTCTTTGTGAACCTTCCAATCATTGTCTGAGCTTGCCTTTGTGGTTCCAAATGGCCTTATGACCCTTAGATCATGTGTTGGAAAACATACAGTCCAGACCATCATATTCCTTTTAACTTGTGAAACTAAGTTCCCTTGTCCATCCCATAGCAACCTTTAGGATACCATATGTTCTTCAGAAAGCATATTTTTTTTCATAGATCTGTACTCCACGATGACTTATGTGCATTCTTCTGCCAGGGGACTGTAGAACACAAGCCATTAATAATTACACAATCTGACCTGGGGTCTCCTTTCATTGATGTATTTCTGTTTTTGGTAACCCAGAGAAACTTTCTCACCCACATATTTTCTGGTGAAATAAGATTCTAGGTTCCCTGTCTGGTCCTTATTTGTGTATATCCTAGGGAACAGGGTTATTTGGGAACCAGCAATGAGGAAAGGAGAACATTTTCAGCCCAATCACTGCCATAATGCGAAAAAAATCCTTATTAAGTCCTTCTGGAATTGAGGTAGAACACAAGTTCAACACCTGTGACCCATATTGGCTACCATCTGGCCCTCATGAGTGCGGCCCAGATAATCTTCCTATCAACACTCTTGCTGCTTACTCAAGTTCCAACGATCTGTCAAGTTGCAGAGTCTTTTTCCTGGCACAAACACAGTAGTAAATAATATGTCTACCACAGAGTTATCGCCTTGTTATATTTAGAACTCTTATCTAGGTGAGTCTTCCTGTGTTTTTAGAAACCAGAGGTCTTTGGCAACCAGACTGATTGTGTGATGCACAAGTTCAGGATGATTCTTAGAATCTAGACAGGTCTGAGACTTTAGGAATCATTGGCCTTTCTGGATCTCAGCTACTCTGATTCAATTAATAATAGAACTCATTTGGTCACTGGAGGATCAAGATTCAAAGCCAACACTGGCGGAAAAGTCCAGTAGACTCTATTTAAAAAAAAAAAAAAAAGAACATCTAAAAGCTAAAAGCTGAGCCGGAGGCCTACGCCTCCCATGTTACAATGCCAGCTGTGACCAAGAAAAATGAGAAAATGTGAGGCTCTCAGTTTAAGCCTCAGTACTGACAAAACTGGAAAAAAAATGCATCTAGTATCTTCCAGTCCACTTGTTTCCAGTTGAGGATTTGCCCCTGTGGCCTATGGAGTTTTATTAATATAGTGATGTTTATTTTAGGACCTATTCCAGTCTTTCTGGATATCTTGATACATTTTTATATATTTTTAGTATATTAGAATTATTTTATATATTCATCATATATTATGTCTTAAGATTTTGTGTGTTTTCTCTGGAGTTTTTCTCTGCAAACAGTTTTACTCTTCATCTGTTTGCATAAATTAGGTATCTAGTACAGTGATTGTAGCCCTTAGGTGTAATCCCATTAGTATAGGATAGTGGTTAAAATACCAGCAAAATATGGAGTTGGAGGTGTGACACAAGTGCTAGTGGGCCATCTTAGCAAGTGTGAGGCCTGGAATTCAATCACTAGTACCAAAACTAATTGAATATCTATTTTTAAATAATGGTAATCATTGTATTATACATGTTTTTGTACCAAAACTCTCAGTGTGTTCTCTGTGTTGAAAATTAATAATTTAATCATGTCCATTTTATATTCTTTGTCATCTACAATGTTTTTATTTCCTGAAAGCACTTATCTATCTATGATGAAGCTAGATTATCTCTCACACTTGGACATATAGGATTCTGGTAGAATCTTTGAAATAACAGTGGTACATCTCAGCATTTCTACAACTCTGATTAAAGAAATAGGTTTATTAAACTGGAAACTCAATATCAAGTACAAAAAGAATTAGTTGTATTAGGTTTATTTTAACTGAATGCTGATTCTAGGGTTTGCTAAGAACATTGATGGTCCTATAGAAGTCTGTTTTCTGAATGTAAGAAATACTTTTCTTCCTTATTATAAGCTATCTCTAATTCATAATAATTTTGTAGACTATGCTTTTGTAAAATGAGGTGAAGCATGTATCTTTCTCGTCCTGCTTCACCCATCTGTAATTCAGGAGCTCTTATTTAGTATTCATGTTTTAATGGCAATATAATTATTTGCATGTGTTTGAAGAAATATGTTCTTAACAGGAAGTAAGTAAAAACACTGGTTATATACTCAAAACTTTGACTGGAGTGACATAATTGAGACTGGTGTTCACTTAATGATACATAATTAGACACTTTTTAGGAGCTAAGGTTGATTTTATGGCTCTAATCCCTATAAATCTGCCTTGGGAAAACTAGTCTAGTACCTGCTTTAAAAGGTTTCTATCCATGAAAATAAGTCTGCATCTTATCAGACCAAAAAAAGGTTGGAATATTTTGGTGACCTTAAGAAGACAGAATCAAGCCAGGCACCTGTGATTCACACCTCTAATCCTAGCTACTCAGGAGGCTGAGATCTGAGGATCACAGTTCTAAGTTACCCCAGGCAGGAAAGTCCATGAGACTATTATCTCCAATAAACTACTCCAAAAAAAAACACAAAAGCCCACCGGAAATGGCGCTGTGGCTCAAGCGGCAGAGCACTCACCTCCAGCAAAAAGAAACTCAAGAACAGTGCCCAGGCCCAGGGTTCAAGCCTCAAGTCTGGCAAAAAAAAGACAGATTCATCCAAAACTATGTAGACCGCAAGGGCTAAGGGCATAGTGTCCTGCAATATTTTTTACTGAAATTTCTAGCCTCAGAAACATATTAAAAATCCAGTCCAAGGGCTGGGGATATGGCCTAGTGGCAAGAGTGCCTGCCTCGTATACATGAGGCCCTGGGTTCGATTCCCCAGCACCACATATACAGAAAAGGGCCAGAAGTGGCGCTGTGGCTTAAGTGGCAGAGTGCTAGCTTTGAGCAAAAAAGAAGCCAGGGACAGTGCTCAGGCCCTGAGTCCAAGCCCCAGGACTGGCCAAAAAAAAAAAAAAAATCCAGTCCAAGATTCTTTAAAACATTATTTAAAAACATTTCCTGCTAAAGGACCACTCTTTTTCTAGCTAAAACTCAGGACTTCAACACAGAGGCCTCATGTTCAATCAGCTTGATTATTTGTGACTGGCTCTTTACCCTTTGAGACATGTCTCCAGGTCAAAAAAAATAGCATTCTTATACACCAGTGAGGTCAACTTTAATGAGTTCAGTGATTCAGAATAATTACTCTTTCGATAGCATTGTTAATCAAAGGGTGTGTATGTGATTTCAGGCAAAAATTAATGTCTCAATAGAAAACTGAACTTACACCAATAATGATCTGTCCAAAGAATTTAACCAAGAAAACAATTCCATTTATCATCAAATAGGAAACCTAAAGTATACTGGAATAAAGTTAATCAAAAATGTGAAAGATTGTACATTATTTTTACAAGATTTTGATGAAAGCTACTAAAGAAGACAAAAATAATGGAAATGTATTTTGGTTCAATATTTGTCAGAAGAATATACAGATTTAGCAAGAGCTCTATCAAAATCTACTGGCATTTTTCACAAAAACAGAAAAAAACTTCTTAAATTCATGTGGAACTATTAAGGACGCCCTAATGGCAAAATTAACATTGCAAAACAAATATAGCTGGGTGCTAATGGACTAAACTTCTAATCCTACCTACTGAGGTATCTGAGATCAAGCCTGGGCAAAAAAAAAAACAATCCATGTGAATCTGTCTGTAATTAACCAGCAAAATACTGAAGGCCTAGCTCAACTGGTAGAGCACCAACTATGATCAAGAGCATAAGGCCCTGAGCTTCAAGCCATGTTATTAGCACAAACATTTTTCAGGTATTATAAATTCTGACCTCAAATTACATTACAAATTGATAGTAATCAAAAACATATGCAACTGGCATAAAAACAACATGTAGACTAATGTAATCAAATAGCACAGAAATAAATCCACACATACACACCTAACTGTCAATAAACAAGCCAGGAATGCACAGTAGGAAAAGGAACTGGCTATCTACATGCAAAAGAATGGAATCATTAGCATTTACCTAACATTACATAAAAATCAACTCATAATGGATTAAAAACTTAAATATAAGAACCATGGAAGTCTAAGAAATAAAGACAAGAGAAAAGCTTGGCTTTGATTTTTGCAATAAATTTCTGAAGAGCCCCAAATCCCCAAAACAAAGGCAAAAATAAATAAGTAGAATTAAAACCAGTAAACAAATCAATCAACAAAAAATAGCAGCTAATAGAATATTTCCAGACCATATATTAGATAAGAGGTTAATATTCATATATATATATATATATATATATATATGGAATTCACAGATCTAAATAACAAAAATCAGTAAAAAGGAATACATGACCTGAGAAGACATTTTCCCAAAGAAAACATAAATACATAAAAATGACCAACAAATATATGAACATATGCTTATAATCACTAATTTTCTGAGTAATATTAATCAAAAGTACAATGGGATATCATCTTTGTTAGCATGCCTCCATCTCAGTCACTCAGCCCCTCCCACTTCACTTCCCTGAGCAGCTTGTATCTCTAGCCTCCCAGGTGCAACAGAAGAATGTCCCGCCACCCATACCTAAGCTCCACCCTCCCCTTCACAAAGACTCTCCCAGGGCGCCTGCCAGTTTCTCTGAGGTAGGTCAGCATTCCCACTATCCTGCCCAGCCTTAGCTGCACAAGCAGAGTACCTCCCACCTCTAACCCGGCTATTAGGCCTCAGACTAGGGACAGGCACCATATTGCTCCCTCTCCTGTGAGGAAGATGGCCTTGTCAGACTCTCAGATAAACCCTCCCTCTCCTGTACATGACTGTGTCTGCATGGTCTTCTGGGTCAGGTGTTTTCAATCTTAGACCTATTAGGATAGCTACATAAGACTTGCTAATAAGTGTTGGTAAGAGTATAAAGAAAAGGATGTCATACACACTCAAAGGCAACTAAGACTGAAAAAGACATGGAGAAAGGAAGTATTTACACACTGGATTCAAATGAAAACTAATAGAGCCATACGGACAACAGCAAAGAGATTTCTCAAAACTCTAAGAAATGTAATACCTTATGATCCAGAAACCCCATTACTAGGTAAGTCAAAGAGCCATTTACACCACCACCACCACCCCCATGGTTATAGTGTAGAAGTGGAGGATAGAATAGTGGTTACCAGAATCCAGGGAGGAGTGGGGAAAAATACATGAGAAAAATCTGGTCAATGGATACTAAGTAAAACTAGGAGCAAAATTTCCGCATGTCTGAATTTTTTTTTGGATAAGTCACTATAGTTGCAATTAATTAAAAGATATTTAGTCTATATGAAATAATTAATAAAATGAATAGTATAAAATATGTACAATTAGTAGAGTCTACTGATAAATTCTTATTTCCCTGTTTCCTAGTGGAAAACCAGTGCGAATAAACAACCCATTAATAAAGGCATGTCTTAATTTTTGACTTGAACTGTGAAGTGACACTAAAATCACAGATGAATTTTTCATCCCTTGGGTAGCAGAAACATTTTTTATTCTTTATTTATGTGGGAGTACTGGAGCATGAATTCAGGGCCTCCCATTGAGCCAGACACCAGTTTTCTTGCTCTTAGTTTTATTTTTCATCTAGGGTTTCATGCCATTGTTGCCTGACTATGACTGTCCTACCTCTGTCACACAGTCGCCTCAGATTGTGACTTCCTACCTCCAGCTCTGAAGTAACTGGGGTTATACACAGGTATTACCACAGTCAGCCTATGACATTCCTCCTCTGAAATAGAATTGTGTAAGGAATGTTCCATAAAAAGAAAGATATTGGCCCTCCTGGGAGTGGACCTCACACACAAGCCCTGAGTTCAAGCGCCAGGACTAGCAAAAAAAAAAAAAAAAAAAAAAAAGATAACAGTTGAAGAAAAAGAAAAGAAAGATATTGTAATGACTATAGTAGTTATAAAGCTAATTTTATAGGTATTGTTTGTAATATTTTACTAAATATTTCAGTGATTTTAGTATTACTTGATAATAAATAATAGTAGTGTACATTTCCTAAAATTCATACCTACTGTTTACGTAAATTAAGCCAGATATCTTTTATTGTGAAGAATCTAAACATTTTTATCCCTTTTACAATTCAGAAATACAGATCATCATTTATAAATAAAAAAGAAAAAAATGAAATATCTCTTATTGGTTTGCAATTATGCTAGCTCTGGGTCGGTGAATGAGAACAATAATATATTCTAAAAGCATTCTTGCAGTGAGTCTAGATCTGAAAGGAAATTGCTTTGTTATCAGCATGAGTAACTCTCCTTGATGATACATTTCAACAAAATCATCCTTAGTATGAATGTTGTAGGTTTTAGAATTAATAGTATAAAAAGTGTGTTCGAAAATGAAGTACCAACTAATCTTTTCTCTTTGTAACCTTTCCCATTATTCTCTCCTGTTCTTATCACAGCAGTCTACATATTCAATAGCTATGGCATTTAAAAATATTGTAGCTGACAATTGAATGATAATTTTTCCTAGTTTGTATTTACCTATTTTGACTTCTCCATGAATAGTCTATTCACAATATGAAGAATGTAAAAACCTGGTTGCTAAATGAAGGTTTATATCTAGGACTTTAGCTGATTATACTGTTTGCCCCTGTTCATAGAACTGGGAGTTGTCATCTTATACTATCATTTAAAAGGGGTAACACCTAAAATAGTACACCATGGGTAAACACCTACTCAATTTAAGGAACTAGAGAGTAAGCACTCAATATCTTAACTTGCACCTAGAGTGACAAAGCATTACAAATACAGAAATTATCATTATCTATCCCACACGACACTGGTGGGACCTCAAAAGCCAAAACAGTTCTATTATCCATGGCCAGATGTTCACAACTGCCCATTTTTTCCCTCCACTTTTTAATGCACCAAATTTCATTCAGGCTTCTTTCCTTTCTTAAAGCACCTAAACTCTGGTGGCTTCAAAGCCTTAGCAAACCCTGAAAGGTAGAATGTGCCCACCTTAACCAGCTTGTCCTGACACTTTCCAAGATAGATCCCATTTCTCCTTTCCAGTTCATTACACAACTTCCTCTTAAAGCATAATGCTGATATCTGCTTACTTTTCTTTTACACTGTGAAGAGAAAATCTTTTCTGTTTGATCTTGAGATGCAGATTTCTAAGACTGGAGTGTTCTCCATATACATTAATCATTTAATAACATTTTTGTGGTGCTGGAGGTTGAACCATGCACCTGTACATGCTAGGGAAGCACTTCTAACATTTGATTTATGCTCTCAAATATGTTCTTTATTTTGTTTACAAATAAGAAGAACTAACAATTACCTTTGCCCAAACTAACCTCAGACTTTACAATCTTCTTTCCTGTCCCTCTAAGGTAGCTGGGATTTGCATTCCCACCAGCAGTTTTTCAATCTTCTCTCTTTTTAATTAAAGTTGTCTTTATCTAAGTCTGGGATTTTAATATAGATGACCTAACTTATTTATTTATTTAGTGCCAATATTAGGGATTGACATATAAGCTTGTGTTCTCCACTCAGCTAGTCTGTTCACCCACCACTAACACTGCATCACTTGAGCCACAGTTCCATTTCTAGTTCTTTGCTAGTTAATTGGAGATAAGAGTCTCTTGGGGAAGTCGTGCTGTGGCTCAAATGGTAGAGTGCTAACCTTGAGGTGAAGAGCTCAGGGACACAAGCCTCATGACCAAAAAAAAAAAAAAAAAAAAAAAAGAGTCTCTTGGATTTTCTGCCCATCAAGGATTCAGCCTCTTGACTGAGCCCCGAGCCCAGCCATTAGATGGCATAACTTACATATTTCAAAAGTTAAGAGGAACTGAGAGAAGTCCATTTATATAGGAGGTAATACTCAACACCAAATACTTTAAAGAAAACATGATTTATTTATTTGTGAAAATAAGAATTTAAGAAAAGATTTTGGCCTAAAATAAAGGAAAAATTCACAAAGGTAAAGTTGTTATAACATAATCTTTCTCTATGCTGACACTGCTTTCTTGTTCTGTACATGCATATGGGGGGGAGCTCCTGGGGCTTGAACTTAGAGCCTAGGTACTGTCCTTGAGCTTCACTGCTCAAGGTTATCCCTCTAACATTTGATTCACAGCTCCAGTTCAGGATTTTTGATGGTTAATTTGAAATAAAAGTCTCACAGACTTTTCTGACTTGGTTGGCTTTGAACCCTGGTCCTCAGATTTCAGTCTCCTAAGTAACTAAGATTACAGACATAAGCCACCAGTACCAGGCCATTTATTTCTTAAGAAATATCTTCCCATATATGGATAAAAATGCCCACCATTACCTTCTTGAAAGATTCTGCAATAAATACTTCTAAAATGGAGCTAAAAGAAAGCTGCTAAGGAGAGTCATTCTGAAATGAGATTGTTCTGCCTCCTAGCAGTTAGCCGTGTTGTGGGCACTTGGTTGGTTAAGAGAAAATAATGGGGAAATTTGATTTATAGGACAAAGTTAACAGGCAATTATCATTCATCTGAAGTATGTTTTCTGCAGGTAAGCAATTATAAGAAAGTACATACTCCAATTCAAATTTAGCAAGGAAAAGGAACAGTTTAAGAAAGCCTGGTTTTGGGCTGGGGATATAGCCTAGTGGCAAAAGTGCCTGCCTCGGATACACGAGGCCCTAGGTTCGATTCCCCAGCACCACATATACAGAAAACGGCCAGAAGCGGCGCTGTGGCTCAAGTGGCAGAGTGCTAGCCTTGAGCGGGAAGAAGCCAGGGACAGTGCTCAGGCCCTGAGTCCAAGGCCCAGGACTGGCCAAAAAAAAAAAAAAAAAAAAAAGAAAGAAAGCCTGGTTTTATGTTTTACAAGACCCGGTTGCTTTACATTAAAGCTTGATGGACAGGAAGCAGAAGTTTTTAATGCTTTTGTAACATCTAGGTCAAAATGGTCTACTTAAAACAGTCCACTCTTTCCATGGGGCAACAGCAAAAATTCTTTAGAAGATGATGTTAACATTTATCTACCGTGGATCAAGTAATCTAAACACTGTGGACTGAGACATACAAAAGTTTCAGCAATCATAAGACTACTGTTTAGGGAGAGGACAGGCTCAGTCTCAAATAAACCACCATGTAAGTAGGGGAGAAGGGTAACTTTATATTAACAGCACTGGTGCCGCCTGAGAAGCAAATCTCTGGCAGTTGTCACCTGGTAGCTGAATATTGTCTTCTCTCGATGCACATAAATACATAGAAGAGCAACATCAGACAAGGCCAGTGTGTCCATAATGGAGGGAGATAAAACATGGCCACTCCATATTCATTTCTGAGCTCAGACACAAACAAACACACTGTACAAGTCCAAAAATCTTCTACGAACTTACCCCTCTTACAGTTCCTAAGAGAGCCTGTCACTTTAACATGTAGAATTCCTTCATTTAACTAGGATAAAAAATTAAGCAATACAGTCATCAAATTGATTCTGCTTTCTGCAAGCATTCAATCCAGTGATGTTTTTTGAAAAATTATTTAACTTGCCATAAGTACAAATCATATAAAAAGTCCCTTTTAACAGTTTCATATTGCCACAATACAATATTGTTTAGTATTCCTTGTTACAGCTAGTAGTAAACCTAGGTACATTTCTCTGGCTATTAATATCAACACCACTAAACTCTTTTCTTTTTCTTTTGTTTGTATTTACTGTCAAAGTGATGTACAGAGGGGTTACAGTTTCATACGTTAGGCCTTGGGTACATTTCTTGTACTGTTTGTTACCTCCTCCCTCATTCCCCTCTCCCCCCTCCCCCTTTCCCTCTCCCTCCATGAGTTGTTCAGTTGGTTTACACCAAATGGTTTTGCAAGTGTTGCTTTTGGAGTCATTTGTCTTTTTATCCTTTGTCTCTCGATTTTGATATTCCCTTTTACTTTACTAGTTCTAATACCAGAATACACAGTATCTAGTGTACTCAGATAAGATACAGTGATAGTGTGGTTACAACCACAGAAAGGGGATACAAGAGGATCATCAACATGGCATGTTGAAGGTAATTACAACAGTGATATAACAGTTGTTTCCATAACATGGAGTTCGTTTCATTTAGCATCATCTTATGTGTTCATAGGGGCATAGCTATTAGGCTCTTGTGATCCTCTGCTGTGACTAGCCTAAACCTGTGTTAATTATTCCCTGTGAGGGGAACCATGGAGTCCATGTTTCTTTGGGTCTGGCTCACTTCACTTAGTATATTTTTTTCCAAGTTCTTCCATTTCCTTACGAATGGGGCAATGCCATTCTTTCTGACAGGGGCATAAAATTCCATTGTGTATATGTACCACATTTACCACTAAACTCTTGACTTTGTGAATTGAAAAGACTACAAAGGCATATGTTGATGAGAAGAAGCCTGAGAACATGAAGATGATACTACGATTCAGTTTCAGCTGTCTTTTTTATTCAGTATCTAATGGCCTAGCTTTCAAAGCCATCCAGTATTCTCATTAAATGGTGAAACAATGCTTAAGGTTTCATCTGAATAAAATTAAGTATTAGTTTGCATTTTTTTTTAGTTTTAGGAAATTCATTTTCAGCAAGACACCTGTTGTTTTGAATTTTCAAAGGCCATTAGAGTGAAAGTAATTCACAGGTAAATTCCTCTTACCAGTTCATTTACCAACTTACTTTCCTTTTGTCACACTTACCCCGAGGTATCTACTGTTGTACTGCTATTCTTGGGTATTCCAGGCACTCTCCAAGTTGGCCAGCACTCCACAGACGTTGGATTCCCTTTCATCTCTCCTTGCATGTCTTCCTTCAGGGTTCTGTGTAAGGTGAGGTGCAAATTTTAGCAGAAAGGTTAATGGCTGTTAATAGCTAAATGTATCTCCTTTTCAGAAGTGAAATGCTATCACAGAAAATAACTTCTGGCCTCTTTACAAATTGCTTGAGCTTTAATTAATGTACTTCTATGTACATGTTTTGCAGGGCATACTCATTAATTCTCTTAGAATCACAATTTCTTTATCTGAAAAAAAATCTTATTTCATTTAAACATTTACTGTGACCCTTTTCTCACATGACCACAGAGAACTGCAAAATTCACAACTTTGTCCTTGAACCAGAAAATCTCATATTTGTTTTATTATTGTCTCACAAAAATGCTCTGAAACTTAAACCATTTATCTGAAATGAATTTGGACAATCTTCCTTATGATATTTCAGAGTGGACTGATTTGGGGTCTCAATCACATGCAGAAATCCTCTGTCATATTTCACAGCTAGAGCCAAGTCTCAAGTCTTGTCCAAACCCAAATAGGGGGATTAAACACGGCATGAAATAAAAGAGGGTGATAATGCCGGTGGCTGTTAGGAGCTGTCCACCACAGTCCTTTCAAAAGTTCAAACAGAAAAACTGTTTTTAAAAATAAAACTACATTTGTTACCAGTTTTTACTGAATTCAACATATCACTTCATTAATGTCTCCATTATAGTTCGCTTTTGCTTTGTAAGTGGTCTTAGTAAATAGAATTGCATCCAGCCAGAAGAAACATGCAGTGAATGTATGTAGTGGATGAAGGAAGTATAAGGGCTAAATCGGTGTTATTAACAACATTAATACTGAACAATTAATTGTCTCTCATGAATTTAAGTATGAAAATTATCCAATTTAATCCTCACAACCCTATGAATAGGTACAATTAATATATGCAGTAGAAATGAGAACATGATGGCTGATTTGGAAGTTCAGTTAGGCATGCTGGTTAAATCTGTGCCATATCTGATTTATTATGTAACTGACCCCTCAATCCACATCTGTGGAACTCATACTCATACAGGGCTTTGGCAAGTTGTAAGCAGGATAAAACAGTTCTTAGGCATTCTTAGGCATTGTCTTTTCACGTATTGAAAACTTGAAATAATCACCTCAACTTCCTGGATTCTGTAACTTTTTCTTTAAATGATTTGAGGGCTGCATGGGTAGCTCAGGAGGAAAACTCCTGCTTAACATTCATAAAGGCTTGGGTTCAATCCTCAACACCGTAAAATAAAATAAAATAAGAGTCCATCTACACTTAAATGAAACTCAACTGAAATGCATACTGATTTTCCTACAAAGGAATTACCTAACAGCCAGAAATATTTATAAATATGTTTACTTCATATGTTTATAGAACAAAGAATGCTAAAGAAATAGAGTACATATTTAGGGAGAGTTTTATTTCTATATCTACTCAGGTTGTATTCTCATCCTACAACTTATTACCTGCAAGTGACTTTGCCCTATTTAAGCACAAGTCTCCTTTATAAAACAAAAAATACATAAATAAAAGGAAAAAAGAACTACTTTGCCAACTTGTTTTGGAACTGAATTAAGATAACTTACATAAAGCAATTATGTCTGGTTTGATGATGTTGCTTTCTTTCTCCTCTAATTTAGGGAAAAAGAAATATAAACAACACTAAAAACACCACCAAATATATTTTGTCTTCTTATGGCAATTCAAGTTTCAAAAGTATAGTCCTAAGAATTTTCATTTGATTGTTTAGAAAAATATAACACCCCACAATATATGTATGTATGTGTAGATAAAGCTATTGTGTGAAAAGAAGTTCCCTTGTTAGCTGAATGAATCTTATAAGTTGGGAGACTTGAATATAAAATGTCTCCCTTGGTGGTTATAAAGGAAAGTCATGTGTACATTTCTGAATGTTCCATTACACACACTTTAATTGCAGTGGTATTTTAATTGCACAGTGATTGCAGTTTTATAAGCAAGACTTATAAAAATAGTCTATGTTATACTATATTGAATGAAGCATTTCAGCATTTAAGAAGATGATATAAATAAGAGTTGTAAACTACATTACGCTCTTTTTATAAGGCGATTGCTCTCTAATTCCACCTTCACTGCCCATAGGCTGAAAACAGTTGGAGAATGAACACTATAATTGACTAGCATGGGAGGTTTTAACACTTACTTGGAGTGTTAAGGGAAATCAGTTACTGCACATCTTCTGAACTAAGCTAAAATCTCTACCTAGAGCATTCCTATTAACTGTCCATCTTATCAACCTTGCCTATATTGGCTCTATTCTAATTTCTTTGCGGGATATCCTTGCTCACATAATCAAAAATAAACATGGATATGTTATGGTTTTAGGATCAAGGATAGCTTTGTTAATCAGTCCTTTGTGATTATTCCAAGTATTAAAAAAACACATGACTGAAAAATTATCTTTTTAGAAATCCTAGGACCACAATATCATGTTCTGTTCTTTTTTCATACTCTTTTTTATTACTTTTCTCTTCAATATACAGAAATATATTCAGGGATATTGATATTATTATGTAGAACATAGACATAGGCAGGGTTTTTTTTTATGAAATTGAAAAGACTTGATTACAGGAGCTGTTTTTCATCTACTATCCCTCTACCAAGCCTCACATTATAAATGAACAACTGATATTTATAAGACTGAACATCAGATTCTTTCATAAATAATACAATTTTTCTGAAAGATAGTATAATTAATATTTGCTGCAATAATTTTGCTTTTAAATATAGAGGTCCAAGTAATTCTCCAAAAGTCCTATTTGGAACATACATTAGAAATATTTCAACTCCTAACTTGAACAGTATTGTTTTTACTCATTTCAAATCTGAGTTTTCTCCTATCCTGAAATGTCTGTTAACAAATAACACTGCAAATAAATGAATTTCTATCATTTTTCTGATCTATGAAATAATGAGAACCATAATTAATTTCCCTTTAAAGCTAGTTTTAATAATAGTCTATGATTAGTATTATAGGCCTCATTTTTTTGTTTGTTTTTTTTTTCAAATTTTTATTATCAAACTGATGTACAGAAAGGTTACAGTTTCATACGTTAGGTATTGGATACATTTCTTGTACTGTTTGTTACCTCGTCCCTCATACCCCCGTCCCTCCTCCCCCTTTCCCTTTCCCCCCCTGAGGTGTTCAGTTCACTTACACCAAACAGTTTTGCAAGTATTGCTTTTGTAGTTGTTTTTCTTTTTTTACCCTGTGTCTCTCAATTTTGGTATTCCCTTTCAATTTCCTAGTTCCAATACCAGTATACACAGTTTCCAATATACTCAGATGAGATTACAGAGAAAGTGTAGGTACAACCACAGGAAGGTGATACAAGAACATCATCAATAATAGAAGCTACAGATACACATGGGACGTTGAAAGTAGTTACAACGGTGATATAATAATTGTTTCCATAACGTAGAGTTCATTTCACTTAGTTAGCATCATCTTATGTGATCATAAGGGTATAGCTATTGGGCCTTGTGACGCTCTGCTATGACTTTAGGCCTCATTTTTATTAGGTAATTAAAAAGCATTGGAAAAACCTCTTGCTTCCATTTCTAAGAGTTCAATTAGATAAATATCATCTCATATGTTCATATGCAGATAGCTATTGAGCCTTTGGAATCCTCTCCTAAGAATCCACTGTGTGAATGTTTAAACTGCTGTTTACTTAATCATGTCCAGATGTAATTATTTGTCTTATACTATCCATTGGGTTTACTTGTAGATTTATAGGCACACACTATTACAAGTGAGGGAAACCATGCAATCTATGTTTATTTTTATTGTACTGTTTATGGTCCTTTTCTTTTTTTCTTTCCTTTTTCCTTTGGCTTATTCCCTTCTGTTGCTGTTTTGGTTTCTGTACTCTTTTTCTTGTATATAAGTATATCTGATTTGGGGAGGGGAAGAGGAATAACAGAAACAGTGGAACACGGGGTGAACCAATTCAGCAGTGAAATTCATTAGATACTATGTTGGAAATGAACTATACCACTTGTGGAGGAGATAAGTCAGGAGGGGAAGATTTGGGAGAGAATGAGGGTCTGGGTGACACTGTTCAAAAGGAAATGTACTCATTACCTGACTTATGTAACTGTTACCTCTCTGTAAATAACCTTTACAACAACTTTTTTAAAGCACAGGAAACTGGAGTTGTGGCTCAAGAGTTAAAAAATTGAATGCCATTTTTAAAAATTTCTTCACATTTGAAATTATGTATAAGGCACCGGTTGGATTATTTGATGATATTGAAAATAGATGTAAAAGATGAACTGAGTTTATTCCCTGAAACAATTCAAGACAAAATCTTGGAAAAATAAATAAAAATCCAACTTGATGAAATAAGAACACCAAATCAACATGTTTAAAGAATAACAGTAAAATTTGGGTCAAATAAGAATAAATCCCCTGGGTGGGAACATGGCCTAGTGGCAAGAGTGCTTGCTTCATATACATGAAGACCTGGGTTTGATTTCTCAGCACCACATATATAGAAAAGGCCAGAAGTCACACTGTGAATCAAGTGGTAGAGTGCTAGCCTTGAGCGAAGAGACCAGGGACAGCACTCAGACCCTGAATTCAAGCTCCAGGACTGGCAAAAAAAAGAAGAAGAAGAAATCCACAATGAAGCCACATGTAGCTAACAGAGATGTGTATAAATTGAGGGCATAAAAATTACCCATCTATTCATTAATCCATAATGCTACATAAACCATGGGCAGGGTTGGATACGTGTTGAAAAAACACACATGACACCAAGAAACATAAGAGGAAACTAATGACCAAAGACTAGCTAGAAATGCCATCACAAGAGGAAGCAGATTGACTGATTGAATGGTTGATTGATGTACTAGTTCTAGAGTTACACTCAAGGCTCACACTTGCTCCACTTCCTTACTTACATGGCAGGAACTCTACCACTTGAGTCAGTTTGGTCTTTTTTTCCTGGTTATTTTGGAGTTTTCTCCTGAGACTGGTTCAAACTATAAGGACCGCAGCCTCTTGAGGAACAAGGATTACAGGCATGAGTCTTTGGCCAGAAGCAGGGTTTTGTTACAATCAAGAATAGAGGGGTCTGGCTCACTTCACTTAGTATAATTTTTTCCAAGTCCTTCCATTTCCTTACAAATGGGCAATGTCATTCTTTCTGATAGAGGCATAAAATTCCATTGTGTATATGTACAACATTTTCCTGATCCATTCGTCTACTGAGGGGCATCTGGGTTGGTTCCAGATTCTAGCTATGACAAATTGAGCTACAATGAACATTGTTGAGCTGGTGGCTTTACTGTGATTTTGTTTGTGTTCCTTTGGATAGATACCCAAAAGTGGGGCTGCTGGGTCATAGGGGAGTTCTATATTTAGCCTTCTGAAGAATCTCCATACTGCTTGCCAGAGTGGCTAAACCAGTTTACATTCCCACCAACAATGAAGAAGGGTTCCCTTTTGGCCACATCCCCTCCAACAATTGATATTGTTAGTTTTCTTGATATATGACATTCTTACTGGGGTGAGATGGAATCTCAATGTTGTTTTGATTTGCATTTCTTTTATGGCCAGTGATGTAGAGCACTTTTTCATATGTCTCTTGGCCATTCTCATTTCCTCATCAGAGAAGTCTCTTTGTAAGTCTTTAGCCCACTTGATGAGGGGGCTATTGGTTCTTTGCGGTTTTGTTTTGGAGTAAGGTAATTTTTTTAGTTCTGCATATATTTAAGATATGAGGCCTTTGTCCTTTGAATGGCCTGTAAAGATCTTCTTCCAGTCTGTAGGCTTTCTGTTTATCTTGCAAGCTATGTCCTTTGCCATGCAGAAGCTCTGCAATTTGTTGTAGTCCCATTTGTCCATCTTTTCTTGGATTCGTAGCCTTTCTGGGTCTTTGTTAAGGAAGTTCTGTACTGCGCCAAGGAGTCCAAATGTTTCTCCTACTCCTTCCTTTAGTGTTTTCAGGGTGCCTGTTTTGATTTCGAGGTCTTTAATCCATTTGGATTTGATTTTGGTGCAGGATGATACATAAGGATCTAGTTTTAGTTTGTTGCATATGTTGAACCAGCTTTGCCAGCACCATTTGTTAAAGAGGCCATCTTTCTTCCAAACTGTTGTTTTAGCTCCTTCATCAAAGATTAAGTAGGCATAGTTCTGTGGGTTCATTTCTGGGTCTTCAATTCTGTTCCATTGGTCTTCAAGTCTGTTCTGGTGCCAATACCAAGCTGTTTTTATTACTATAGCTTTATAATACAGCTTGAAGTTGGGTATTGTAATTCCTCCAGCACTGTTCTTTCTGCTTAGGATTGTTTTTGCTATTCGAGGTCTTTTATTGTTCCATATGAATTTCAGGATTGCTTCCTCTATTTCATTAAAAAATGGTGTTGGGATATTAATGGGTATTGCATTGAATTTCTAGATAGCCTTTGGCAATATTGCCATTTTGATTATATTAATCCTCCCAATCCAGGAGCATGGGAATTTTTTCCATTTCCTTAGTTCTGACTTAATTTTGTTTTTCAATGTTTTAAAGTTCTCATCAAAGAGGTCTTTCACTTCTTTGGTTAAGGTTATTCCTAGGTATTTTATGTTTTGGGGGGCTATTGCAAAAGGAGTTGCTTTCCTGATTTCCGCCTCGGTCTTCAGGTCGTTAGCATAGAGAAAGGCCATTGATTTTTGAGGGTTTATTTTATATCCTGCAACTTTGCCAAAGTTTTGGATCAGCTCTAGTAGCTTGGGGGTAGAGTCTATGGGATTGTTTAGGTATAGGATCATGTTATCTGCGAAGAGAGAAAGTTTAACTTCATCTTTTCCTATTTGGATCCCCTTTATATTTTCTTCTTGCCTAATTGCCCTGGCTAGGAATTCTAGTACTATGTTGAAGAGCAGGGGAGAGAGTGGACATCCCTGCCTTGTTCCTGATTTTAAAGGGAATGGCTTTAGTTTTTCACCATTTAGAGAACTAAGTGAAGTGAGCCATACCCAAAGAAACATGGACTCTATGGTCTCCCTTATTGGGAATAATTAGTACAGGTTTAGGCAAGTCATAGCAGAGCATCACAAGAGCCCAATAGCTATACCCTTATGATCACATAAGATGATGCTAAATGAAATGAACTCCATGTTATGGAAACGATTGTTATATCACAGTTGTAACTACTTTCAATGTCCCATCTGTATCTGTAGCTTCTATTATTGATGATGTTCTTGTATCACCTTCCTGTGGTTGTACCTACACTATCTCTGTAATCTTATCTGAGTATATTGGAAACCATGTATACTGGTATTAGAGCTAGGAAATTAAAAGGAAATACCAAAATTGAGAGACACAGGGTAAAAAAAGAAAAACAACTACAAAAAATAATGCATGTAAAACTGTTTGGTTTAAGTAAACTGAACACCACATGGGGGGGAAAGGGAAAGGGGGAGGAGGGAAGGGGGTATGAGAGACAAGGTAACAAACAGTACAAGCAATGTATCCAATGCCTAACGTATGAAAGTGTAACCTCTCTGTGCATCAGTTTGATAATAAAAAAATGGAAAAAAAAATAGAGGGGCTGGGAATATGGCCTAGTGGCAAGCAAGAGTGCTTGCCTCATATACATGAAGCCCTGGGTTCAATTCCCCAGCACCACTTATATAGAAAATGGCCAGAAGTGGAGCTGTGGCTCAAGTGGTAGAGTGCTAGCCTTGAGCAAAAAGAAGCCAGGGACAGCGCTCAGGCCCTGAGTCCAAGACTAGGACTGGCAAAAAAAAAAAGAGACTAGAATAATAGCAGGTAGGAATAAACCTTTTATAGTGACTAATCTTGGATAGCTGAGGAGTGGTGGGAGAAATATCACATAAGGAATTATTAAATTTATGAATCCACTGAGAGTTAAACCTTCTATCAACTAGCAGGTGGGAAATACTTTCAGTAATGAGTGTTCTAGAGAGAAAGATTCATTTCTGTAGCTCTAAATCCAAGATGCTTACTTCCTCAACTCACCCTCTGGGTCCTTATCTCGCACAGTATTTGCTAAATGTTTAGATGTAGTAAAAATGACGAATGCTTAATGCTCACTTCAATCTCATTTTGATTTGTGCTTCACTTTACAGTTTAGAAAGCTAAAGATCCTATGTCCTATCCCTTTGCAGCTAGGAATCTGAAAGTGATGTTTATTCTGCCAATTAGATGCAGAAAATAATACTTGTAAGTAAAATGCCTTATTCCCTATTTTTCCTGTTGTCAAGTATCATCATGTTACCTCCCACATATTGCAACCAAACACTCAGTGTTAGCTCCTAACATCCAGAATCAAGGCAAAACATGAACCATCTATTTATACTGGTATGCAACTTTATATGATGGCCTGGCTCTGGAATCAAGAATTTAAGACACATAATGATGAACGGGTTGAAGTTACTATATATTTTTACTGTCAATATAATAGAAAAGATATCAGTGCTGCTGGTGGATCAGTTATGAGTTATGGAATAATGTCTCGAAGTCTGTTTTTTTTCATATTTTTATTTTATACTATTTTGATAATTTTGGGATATAAACTCAAGCCTCACATCTACTTACTTGGCTGTTTTACTCAGCTGATGCTTTGGTACTTGAACCACACCTCTAGTATGGCTTTTCTTCTTAGTTATTTTGGAGATGGAATCATGAAAAGTATTCTGCTTGTGCTGGCTTCAAACCTTAATCCTCAGATCTCAGCCTCCAGCGTAGCTAGCAATGACAGGCCAGACTCCACTGAGCCACCTGAGCCTTCTGTGCCTGATGTATTTTCCAAAGAGGTAAATTCATTCCTCAGCTACAATTCTGAATAAACTTTAGAGATTATTTTACAAACCATTTGTATGTAATTTTGCTTACTAAAAGTGTTACAATCATGACAATAGTTTCTATTTTTGAAATGTCATAAAACACTCATCTGCTTTTAATTAATTTGAACATAATTATTTGCTTGTGAAAGATTTTCTTTCCTTTTATCAGTTATAATTCATTAGACCATCAGGAATTACATACTCTTCTCTCACTATTTTTCTTCTCTTCACACAAGCTAAAAATAAGCCTCATATATATATACATATATATACATATATGTATATATATACACATATGTAGGATAGAAAAGACAAGTGCAGATTATTGATGAATATAAGGTCAAATAAAAATGCTTTGGGTTGAATTTAGAATTAATGCTAGCTGTTTACTGTTTAATAACATTCCTAGCAATTACTGTGGCTAGAGTTGGTCCAGATTTTGCTGGAAGGAATGTGTAAAATAATTTAGAACTTTAGTTCAATTATGCATAGAAGTTGATGTGACTGATTTTCTGTTCTCTTTGGTTTGAATGAATGATAAATTCACTTCTAAATGAGAAAATAAGAAAAGTTTACAATGTATAGAAAAATATTTCATGATGATTTCTAAAATGACCTCAGAGGATATAGTCTCATTCCCTACTAGCATGAATATCAAAGCAAACCATTGCTGTAAGAACCCACATATAAAAGAGTAATGCTTTAAACTTGTAAGCATAGTGAATGGACGAAATTTAGTAAAAGTTAATATATAAATTCCTGGGGATGTCAATGTACTTGAATACATTCATCTTTCTATAAATGTTCAGTGTTTCAAACAATGATGGCTCCTACCATGAAAATTAAAAACATATAATACACTATCATAAATCTGTAAGCAAACACTTCAACACATACGTACATACATCCAGCCTCAGCCCCATTGCTATAAGAAAGTTATATTACAGAAGGTAAGCATTGGTCCTACATTAAAAATATCTCCTCAAACAAAATGATCATCAATCATATTACAAAACAGGCAAATATAAATATGATTAACCAGAAATCACTTATGAACAAAGTATATGAGAACATAGCATTTGTAGAAAAAAAGAGAAAGTAATATCTTATCTTCTGCTTGGGTTTTATCCTCAAAACTAAATACAAATTTTAGGAGGGAGTTGAGTGGCTATATGAAGAAGTATCTCTTCTTTCTGTCTGTGTTTTATAAAGACAATAAAGCTGTACTACTAGGCTAGGATTGTCTTCATGAAAAAAGCATCAACATCAGATAAGTAAGGTTTTTGTCTCTGACTTCAGTTCTCCATAAGCATAGCTCATTTCTAATCTGCAAGAAATATAATATTTCTTAGGCTCACTTTCTTTAGCTTATACTTTAATTAGAGAAGTGGTTTTTAAATTAAATTTTTAATCTTTTTCCAGGTCAAATATTGAATATTCTTGTATTTATGCTAACATAATCAACAAAGTAATAGAAGAGAAACTCTAGGAGAAGGTCTGTTGAAGGATGTATGATGGCATCCAAAAGACAGCTTAAACTTTACTTATTAGGTGTCATTATCTTTCAATGTTTACAGATCTTCCCCTGCTAAGACTCCCTTTTCTCTTTGGTTTCCTAAATCTTTTCTTTCTTCATTCATTAGGATCATCTCTTTCAAAAGTAGCACCATGATCACTATGAATTAGTTTGCAAAAGTGATACAATGGTAATTAAAATTTCTTTACACTGGGTTACATTCCTGGCTTTGTCTGCAAAAAAACTCCCACACGCCCAGATTCACTTTATTACTAGAAGGACTTTTAAGTCTCTTAAATTAATTTTTTTCAAAGTGTAAAACTGTTCTTTTTCTTTTGAAATATTTACAACTGTCCGAACATAACCACAGAGTATTATCTTATTTCATTTCAGCCCCCAGGTGCTTTTTCTAAGGGTGTCATGCCCCATCTAGAGATTAAGGAAGGGTAAAGAATGTAGACAGTGAATTAAAACAACAATTTCATGCTTAGCATATTTCTTGACTATCCACAGTATTTTGAAAAACCTTCTAGGGAATGAATTACATAATCAGGGAAGAAGTGTCTCATAATACGCTCCTTCAAAAAGATTTCAGTCCAATAAGAAGTGTATGTCATAACATAATGAATAATAATAAGATAAATTTTAAAAATTGTATAGCAAAGTGAAGTTTAACCACCTTGCTAGTCTGAAGTTGGTAAAACTCACATTGATTTTCATAATTCATTAATTTATATGGGACTTACATTCTAGTTTCCCTCCCGCCATGAGTAGATATCAGAAGGACAAAAACATTCCATTTCCATTACCTCACCTCCTCAGCACTTAGAAATATCTCCTACATAGAAGATGGAATGAATGCTTAGATTGTTCACTACAGAGTTACCATACATAAATTCCATTGTGAAATTGAGAAGGTCAGCAGGACTGTTACTCCTCAACTAAGCCTTGAAAGGATTTTTTCATACTTCAGGTTGTAGTTACAAGCAATTGTTATAGAAACAAAGCTAAAATTAAAAGCGCTAAATCCCCCATGACAAACAATTTTTGAACATACATAATAAATATGAAATTTTTGTATTGGGAGCAATTTTCTGTAAAGAGTTAAATTGTGCACATAAAATACTAATAACAATGGGTATTTTAAAATCTGTGTTTCGTGTTGAATGGTGAGGAAAGTTACATTTTTAAAAAACACTCTCTATAGTTAGAATATGCTCATTTTAGTCCCTGATTATATCTAAGCACTTTGTTAAGATATTTTTCCTAGAGAAATACATTTAGTTAGCACAACATTCAAAAATGTAATTTAATGAGTGGAACAAATATTTATAAAAGAGAAAGTTCACATGTGCTTAATGAAACTTTAAATAAAAGTTCACTTAAATCATTTTAGCAGATGCTTACTGTGAATCTGCTATATAAAGAGTACTAATAAGCAATATTTTTTAAAAGAAGTTATTAATGTGTCAAGACAATGCTGTAACTACTAGTAGAATAATGTTATGAATTTTTAAATTTCAACCTTTGCTATTTACATTGTTTTCTAAAATGTATGATGGGCTCTGTCATGTCTTATTTATTCTTTTGTGTATATGTGCCAGTCCAGTGGTTTGACCTCAAGGCATGGGTATTACCTTTGAGCTTTCTTGCTTAAGGATGTTACTCTACTACTTGAGACACAGACACACTTCCAGCTTATTTTTTGGTGGTTAACAGGAGATAAAAGTCTCGGGAATTTCCTCCCAAGGCTGGCTTTGAACCACAGTCCTCAGATTTTGGCCTACTGAATAGTTAGATGTGAGTCGATGGCACCTGGCTTTTACTGCTCGTTTTTAATTAAGAAGTAAAATAGCATATATGAGCTTCATATTTTCTTTACTGCTTGTCTCCATTACTATGTTTAAAGTGATATCTTCTTAGCATTTTCAGCTGAATTTTTTAAAAATTATCTTTATGTAGTTGGACGAGAATTGACATTTAACAAAGTAGCATATAAATATATGCAATGTACCTTCATCAGTGTCACCCAGTTCAGCATTCTAATCTATCCCTTCCAACTGCCCTTTCCCTCACTCTTGTTAATTTTGTAGGTTCTACATTGAATTCTTGATTTCAATCTCCTCTTTATGGCCCTCTTCTCTTTATTCACATTTCCTCATGAACCCTTCCTCTCTTTTAAGTACCTGTTTCCTCGTGTTCACTTTGTTTTGTTAAGTGAAGTACATCTGGTCCAGAGAAACAAGAGGTTCATGTTTTTCCTCATATGTGGAAGTTTGACTTAGTTTACAAACTAATAAGTAAATGCATTAGGCAGTACGCAAGTCTATATACATGTATTAGCTGAAATATGGTATATTCAAATGAGATTTCACATACTCTAATTCCTTAGAAAGGCAAGGACACAGTTCAACAAATAACATCAAAAGAAACTTTGATTCTACAAAGAGAGGGAAAAAGTCAAGCAAGCTAGTTGAGGGTAACAGTAGATATCTAGTTATAAAGTAGCTAAATCAAAATTATAGAACTTTAAATCTCTATATAAAAATCTTTGTTGAAATAAAGCTGCAAAATGTTGCTTGGAAGTAGGCAGATAGTTGCTTCCTCCCTCAACTTTCCCAGTATAAGCAGAGGTTTTTGTTGTGGGTTTTTTTTTGTTGTTTGTTATATCTTTTGCTTTTTATTTTTTATTTTGTTTGTTTAAGAAAGAAATCCAGGGGCTGGGAATCCAGGGCCTAGTGGCCACAGTGCTTGCCTTGTATACATGAAGCCCAGAGTTCGATTCCCCAGCACCACATATATAGAAAATGGTCAGAAGTGGTGCTGTGGCTCAAGTGGCAGAGTGCTAGCCTTGAGCAAAAAGAAGCCAGGGACAGTGCTCAGGCCCTGAGTCCAAGGCCCAGGACTGGCAAAAAAAAAAAAAAAGAAGAAGAAAGAAATCCAGAGAACAATTATATTCTCAGTAGGCTCAAAACAAAAGACAAAACTCCTGGGAATATACTCAACCAAGGAGGTAAAAGACATCTAGAATGAAAAACACTTGGAGAAGAAAATAATTGAAAAGCCATCAGATGTCAGATAAACCTCCGATGCTCATGGATTGACAGAATTAATAACATGTAAATGGCTATGCTACCAAAAGCAGCCTATAGATTCAATGCAATTCCCATCAGAATTCTAATGTCAATCCACACAAATAGGAAAATGAATCCTAAAAGTCATTTGGAGCCACAAAACAATCCTGAGCAAGAAGAACAATGGTAAAGGTGTTACAATACCTGATTTCCAATTATTCTACAGACCTATAGTAACAAAAACACCATGATTATAGAAAAAAGTAGACACATAGGTCAATGGAATAAAAAAAACTCAAAAATAATTCTTTGCAGTGATAGCTATGTGATTTTTTTGAAAAAAGAAAAATATCCTCAAAACATAATTTGGAGAAAAATGGCCTTTTTAATAAATAATGCTGGAAAAACTGGATATCCTAATGGAGAACATTGAAACTAGTTCCCTATCTCTCAATTTGTACCAATATTCATTCAAACTAGACCAGTGACATTAATGGAAGACCTGAAACTTTGAAAATACTATAGGAAAGAATGGAGAAAACATTAGAACTTATTGGCATGGGTGGTAGCTTTCTGGGAATTCCATCTGATTAAAAAGCTTGTTCATTGCAAAGGAAATTGTCACTGGACTAACAGTAAGCCATCAGAATGAGGGAAAAAAAATCATTTCCAGTTAAACATCTAACAAGGGATACAAAACCTGAACTCTTAAAGATTTGATAATCCAATTAGCAAATGGGCAAATGAACTGAACAAATACTTCTTCAATGAAAATGTATAAACAGCCAATAAACACATGAAGAAAGACTCAACAATTTTCTCCATAAAGGAAATGCAAATCAAAATCACATTGATATTTCCTATCACATCAATCAAAATGGTCCTCAACAAGAACACAAACAACAAAAAAGGTTGTGGATCATAGAAGGAAAAAAATCAACCCTTATACACTGTTAGGAGGAGTGTAAATTGGTGTAACAACTATGGAAATCAGTATCGAGGTTTCTTGAAGAACTAAAAATAAAAGTACCTTAACATCTAATAACACATTTTAAAGTACCTATCTGAAAGACTCAAGTCAGGATACAGTAGAGGCACCTGCATGCTCATGTTCATTGTAACCCTGTTTATAGCTGGAAAGGCATGGAAACACCAAATGGTGAACACAGCAACGGATGAAAAGATCAAGAAAATGTGATATAGATAGATAGATAGTATACATTGTATAAATTATCGATTGTATATTATATATCATAAATAGTATGTATTACATATACATAAAACACATACACAGAAATGGATGGAAATATATATATGTATGCATATATATATATTACTTGGCTATAATTCTTTTACTACCTGATGGGATTAGAAGTCAGAATGAAAAAAATGTTAGAAAGTGAACAGTACCTCAATATATTATATCTGTGAAGAAAAATGGCAAAACCATACTCACTGAAAGTTTTAAATAACGGGAGAGGCAGGGGATGGGAAAACAAGATGGTAAAGCTGATTAAAGCCCTATTTATACACGTGTGAAAGGACATGGTAAAACACTTTTGTGGTAACAAGCCACTAAAAATTTTTAAAAAGCAGGAAGTTAAAACAAGTCTTATATAGGATATATTAGTGAAAGTGAGGAGGGCAAATGGAGAGGATGAAGGAAGGTGACTATTGCCAAAATACTTTATGAAAACAAGACAATGAAGCTTGCTGTTATTAGTTCGGGAAGCTGAGAGAATGGATGAGGGTGAATGATGGAGGGGGTGCATCTGATCAAAGTACATTTTATGAAAATAAAAGCGTGTTGAAATAAAATCACTTTGTACAATGAATTGATGCTAGTGAATCTGTGGAAAAGTTTAACAAAAATGATGACACACCTAGTTGGTATTGTTTTATACACATTTTAGAGATTCTGAATTGTGTTGTTGTTTATGAACTTCTTTGCAAGCCATAAAAATTCACTTTATGATTGAAATTTCCTGTTCTTTATAGAAACCTAGCATGGATGCATTTGGAAATTACGACTCCATATTTGATGTTCAAGAATGTTTCCTGCTGACTGAAAACCTCCTTCTCTCAGAAGCATGGGAAGGAAAAAGAAAACCTAGAAGAGACAAGCTGAGGGAAGCAATTTGTTCTTAAACTAGAAGAGCTGGCTGACTTAAATTGAACTGATTATTGATTGCATCTTACATTGAAATACAGATTTTAGCAAAAATACAATAATATAATGATTTAATTGTTACACAATATTCTTACCGAACGTGTAAATAGATAATATGAAGATGATGAAGCAATACACACAGCATCAACTCAATGGAATGGCAGCCTATCACAGCGAAACATTGCTGTGACCATAGGGCTGGAAGAGGTTTGAAGTTTATCCTTATAATGTAGCAGTAATTAAGTAGGCAGATGTCTTAATGGTTGTGCAACTGGCCTACTTTTCCACAAGCTAAATTTCTTTGCCCATCTGGACATGGTCAGTGACCTACTTTTCTAATTCTATCATAATTGTGTACTAAGTCATAAAAATAAAAAGTAATCCAATATACATGCAATGATGTATACTACATAGAAATTAAGTTTATCTTAAGTTCTATGGCATTAATATGCTTTGTATATTATGGATATTATGCAATTTTATGTGGATACCCCAACTTAACTTCATAACATGGCAGAAGGACAGGCCTGGTTGTGAATATATACACATACATACACACATGTACTTTCATTTTGCTTTTCCTTTTTCATGTTTATATTTTTAAGCTTATATTTGAAACTTCTCTTCATTAAGCTGTTTATAAAAGTGGCATAAGCTTATTTTTAATGAGTAGTTTTTCTTGAACCTGACTCATAGATATCATTTTTTTTTTTTTTGGTCATCTGTATATGACGATGTTTACTGTTAGACTTTGCATTGAAAATGACTTCAAAATGGCTATTTTTGTCCAGGCTCTATTTGTTACTAATCATTCGATAAAATATTTTGGGTTTTGGGGGTGGGAATATGGCCTAGTGGCAAAAGTGCTTGCCTCCCATACATGAAGCCCTGGGTTCGATTTCCCAGCACCACATATATAGAAGTGGCACTGTGGCTAAAGTGGCAGACTGCTAGCCTTGAGCAAAAAGAAGCCAAGGGACAGTGCTCAGGCTGAGTCCAAGGCCCAGGACTGGCAAAAAAAAATTGGGTTTTTAAGAAATAAATTGACTGTAAATATTTATTAAGTATACATCTTATACCAGGTACTTTGGTACTATGAAATATTAATTACTATATGATGATTATGTATGAAAATAGCATAATGAAGTCCACTAAAAGATACTGATCAATCAGGGATTAGAGACAAAACAGTAGATGACATTAATCTGAATAAATTATAATGTATACACATTGAAACTGGCATAGTAGAACTCTTTTTTGTGGTTAATATACACTTAAAAACCGTGGCAGTAAAGAATCGGTGATGTTGTGGGACAGGTAAGAAAGAATTAAGGAGGGCCAACAGAGAGCGAATGAGGATCAATACAGTCAAAATAATTTTATATGAAAACAAATTATATGAAACAATACCTGTTGAAATAATTTTAAGAAGGGTGGAAGTACATCAAAGAAGGATAGAATAGTTATATTTACACTGTATATATGTATGGAAATATAAATTAGGCTATATTGTAAGTATGCACACAAATGTCAAAAGGAAATCTCACCTTGCTTTGTAAAACTAATAAATGCTAGTGAAACAGAAAACAAAAAGAAAATCTTAAAAATGTATGTGCAAGCCTGATGCTGGGGGTTCACACATGTAATCCTAGCTACTCAGGAAGCTGAGATCTGAAAATCACAAGTCAAAGCCAGCCTGGCCAGGAAAGTCCATGAGACTCTTATCTCCAATGAGCCACCAGAAAACCAGAAGTGACACTGTGGTTTAAAGTGGTAGAACCCTAGCCTAGAGCACAAAAGCTCAGTAACAGTGCCCAGGCCCTGAGTTCAAGCCCCAAGACTGACAAAAGAAAAAAGAGGGATGTGAAGAAAATTAGAATCTTGCAAGTCTTAAATGGTTTGTCTCCCTTTAATAACAGAGCATAACTTCTGAACTAAGTACTACAGGAAGATGCTCAGCAATTTGAATTGTAGTTTGTCAAATAGAGTAGGATGATCTGTGGGAACAAAAGTTTGACAATTCTCTAAGATAATGATGATATTGTAATTTTAATGAGGATGATAAACTACTACAGGCTTATCATGGGTCATTAGGAAAGTGTAGAACTACTGTCTCTATTCGTCAAGTTACTTGTGCTAACAGAGCAGCTACCATCTGGAATATGGACAACTTAGTGGGAAAGGATCTTTGCATGGTCAAACATAACCAAATGAATGAGATAACTTGATAATGAAAAATATTAATTCTACTCACAACTTAGTAACTAAATCAAGTTGTTCAGTTCCATTCAACCACAAGAAGACTAAAAAGTATGGTCAATTGTATACACCAATAGGAGAAGAACTAGAAATATTAAACAGCACTAATAACTGAAGAACTAGTAGTATTTGACAAACAGTTTATCTCATTGATCACTATAAAATAGTTGGGTCGGGGCTAGGAATATGGCCTAGTGGTAAAGTGCTCGTCTCATATACATGAAGCCCTGGGTTCAATTCCTCAGCACAACATATATAGAAAAAAACAGAAGTAGCGTCATGGCTCAAGTGGTAGAGTGCTTGAGCAAAAAGAATTCAGGGACAGTTTTCAGGCCCTGAGTTCAAGCCCCAGGACTGGCAAAAACAAAATAGTTGGGTCATCCTTTTCTCATAATATTTATCTATATTTTCCCTCAGTGGAAATTAGAGAATAATAGTAAGCTCTAGTTTGATGGAATCTGTGATATAAAACAAATAAGTCATACCACATAAATGATTTCCCTCCCCAACCTGACCATATACAGTGGGAGAAACCAATGTGATATAATTGAAAGAGTTCTATTTTTATAAAAGAAATAATTCTTTTTATAGAACTCATATAGGCCTGGTTATCAGTTCCTTAGACTGAATTCTCACCCTAAAATGCAATAAAATTTTTGGCCCCTTCCCTTATTTAAAAAAATATTGTTATTGTAAAGGTGATATACTGAGAGGTTACAGCTACATAAGTCAGGTAAAGAATACATTCATTTTTGGATAATATCACTCCCTTGCTCTCTCTCAGTTTTTCCCTGCCTTCCTCACCCGCAAGTTGTATAGTTCATTTTCAACATAGTGTCTAGTGCATACCACTGCTGCTTTCCCCTTTCCTCTTAATTACCATGTTTGTTCATACTTGAAGTGAGAATTGATATTAAGAAGGTCTTTGAATAAGTGCAGCTTTCTCATATGGTCTGTTTTTTAAAAATGTGGTACTGAGGAATCGAACCCAGGGTTTCATGCATGCTAGGCAAGCACCCTACCACAAAACCACATTCCCTCATATGGTCTTATCTATTTAGAAAATTTTGAAGTCCAAATACTGCTTCCTGTCCCAGAGAATCAGAAAAATAAATTTCATGTTTACTTTTTTATTATGTTCAATTTTGTTCCACGTAGAAACATAGACATACATGTATACACAATTTAATTTTAAAGAAAAGTTTCAAAACTGGTAAAAAGGCATCATAATCTTTTCATCCATCTTCCTCTAACATTATCACCTTATCTTGCAATATTATGCTTACCAAAATCATAAAAATAACAATATTAACTAGATTATAAAAGTAATTCAAATGTTATCAGGAGTCACACTAATCTTTCTATTCTTCTCAGGATTATGTTGGTTGTTATATCCCCTTAGTGTCATCTTATTTGTATCATTTTGTCTTTCATGATTTTTAACCATTTTAAGATTACTGATCAAGCATTTAGTAGAATGCATCTTCAGTTGGGATTTTAAATTTTAATTTTTCTCTGATGATGACATTGAAGTTATTTTTTCTTTTTTTCTTTTCTGCTGGTAGTAGGGCTGGAACATAGGGCCTGGTCTCTGTCCCCAAGCTCCTTTTTGCTCAAGGCTAAGACTCTAGCAGTTCAACCATAGCTATACTACTGAGTTTAGTGGAGATAGGAGTCTCACAGACTTTCCTGCCCAGGTTGATTTTGAACCACAATCCTCAGATCCAGCCTCCTGAGTAGTTATATTTACAAAGTTCAATCAAAACCACATTTTTGCTATAAAATTAGATGTATACAATTACTTTACAAAATTATTTTTAACTTTGTGTATTATATAAAATGACAATTTTGGAATCTAAATACCATAAAGGATGAACACTGAATTATTTCTAAATCAAACCTCAAAATCTATGCATGAGTGTTTATATTGTTTTCCTTGTATTTACTTTTGTGTTTGTACACATTTCATACAGATTTATATACTGCTAATTTTCACTTACTGTGAAAAACTACTTCAGCACATATTCTTTGAAATGACTAATTTATTAAATTACTGAACACTATTTCATCACATGAAAACAGTAATTTAGTTTTCATCATATGTATATATGTGTGTATATATGTATATATAGCTGTGTTTGATGCTTTCCTGCTATAAAACTGCTATGGCACAATCTATTAAAATGCACTTTTTCTGTTTTTCTAGTCAGTATAGCACATGAAAGCTGCACAGACTGTCATGATAATTTAGAGTCTCTTATGTCATAGTTGGTTTATTATTAGTATTCCTGCATATATGCAATCATGAATAATTAAAGTCCTTGTGGTACCACACCTTATAGCACAGAGTGTTCTTACTTGCAAAGCAATTTCATCTTAATTCCATAACATCACCAGCCCTGAAGATAAATTTTAAGTTGTCTCTTAAATAAATGTTTTTCTGATGATCCTCTTTGTATTTCCAAGCATATGTCACTATTATCTATATACTTCTCATAGATTTTTTTTATTTGAAAACTACAAGGTAGTAACCACTAGGAAAAAGCCTCTCAGATGTCATTGCAGGAAGCCAATAATTGACAGAGGTCTCCAGCTACTGCCCTCTAAAATCCATCATGGCACTGGAACGGAGGTCACATTTCCCATGAGCTGCTCTTAACCAATGAGTGTGGTGGGGATACTAAGATAAGCTTGTTCTGGGAAACACAAGACTCTCCTGACAGCCCAGTTTTGCTCAAGGACTTCCCATCAGCTTCGTTGACATGTTAGAACTGCTCCACAGTCTAAAATGTACCTTACACAATTTTACCCACTTTTCTTTTTTTAATTTTTATTTTATTGTCAAATTGATGTACAGAGAGGTTGCAGTTTCATATGTTAGGCCTTGGTACATTTCTTGTACTGTTTGTTACCTCCTTCCTCATTCCCCCCTTCCCCCTCCCCCTTTTCCTCTCCCCCCATGAGTTGTTCAGTTTGTTTACACCAAATGGTTTTGCAAGTATTCCTTTTGGAGTCGTTTGTCTTTTTATCCTTTGTCTCTCGATTTTGATATTCCCTTTCATGTCCCTACTTCTAATACCAGTATATACAGTATCCATGGTATTCAGATGAGATACAGTGATAGTGCAGGTCCAAACACAGGAAGGGATACAAGAATATCATCAACAAAATAAGCTACGGTTTCACAGGGCGTATTGAAATTAATTACAACAGTGATATAACACTCGTTTCCATAACATGAGGTTTGATTTCATTTCACTTAGCATCATCTTATGCGTTCATAGGGGCATAGCTATTAGGCTCTTGTGATCCTCTGCTGTGACTTGGAGTTAGACTTGGATAAGTATGACAATTCTTCTAGCCTCCTCAGGTTCCGTCCCCAGTTTTTCTACTTAAGCATGTTCCCCACTAAATCTCTTGCACATCTAATCCTACCTTCACACCAGCTTCTCTGAGGAACGCTTCTATTCTCTTCACATTGTAGAATATTATTTTCTTTCTTTCTGATTAATGGCCTAGGATTCTGGATAATGGTCAGATCACATGTGATTGACCTGGTAAAAATGCACAGCATCACAAGGAGTATATTAAAGAATAGCTTATATTGGAAAAGCTACAAATAAGGGAAGTAAAAGAAGGTATGAATAACTTGATCTGTCTACCGTTCCACAATGAGTCATATCAAGATCAAATCAAAATCAAATGAAGGCCCACTTTCTGTTTCTTGCTTTTCAGTACAGACAGAAACACATAGTGAGACCAAACTCACTAGTTATGGGAGCATAAATATTTTTAGTGTTTCTCTATTATTTGTTTTATTTTCAGGGTGATGTACAGAGGGACTTACAATTGCATAAGTAAGGGAGTGAGTACATTCCTAGTCAAACTTATTGCCTCCTCCCTCATTTTTCTCCCACTTTCCCTCTTCCCCAACCCTCCCCCTCAGTTGTACAGTTAGTTTACAAGATATGTCTTGTAAGTATTGCTGTTGCATTGGTTTGCCTTTAACCCTTTGTCTCACCATTTTGTTGTTCCCTTTCCCTTCCTTAATTCAGACAAACATATATACAATACACAGGGTACCAGAATAAAATACAGTGAGAACAAGGTCTAAACCATAGGGAAAATAAGCAGAAAAAAATAATTTCACACTCATGTTAACAATAACAACATCAATGATAAAAAAAAAGCTTGTTTCTATGGGTGATTATTTTGCTTAGTGTCATCTTATGTGATCATATGTACACAGCTAATGAACTATTGTGATCATCTGCTAGGACTATCATATACTAATTATTACAAATGACGGAAACCATAGAATCTATGTATCTTTGCAGCAGAAGCTTGTAATAGTAAGGGATAGTTGCTCTCTTGCCTTGGGATGCACTAAGACATATAATGAGTGTATGGCCACTCTCCTCAGCCATACAATAATCTATCCATAGAGAAGCTATGTGAAAATACAATCCCTTCTTTAGAAGGTTCTAGAAGCTATAGGTCTCATCTAACTCATTGTCTTGCATACCCATAGAAACTCCCAAGATTACATTTGGACCATTTTCCAACTAATTGCAATTATTTTATTATATTACTTTTCATGATAAAGAAGTGTCCTTATAGAACTTCAAAATTATCCTTTCATTCTTAAGATAGAAGACATAGGGTACTATAATTTGAATTTACTTGAAAATGGAATACAGTAAAACACAATTGTTGATGAGTTTATGTAAGCACACATGCCCATGTTTTTCTAAAAGAATAAACAACTTATGAACATGAAATTTACTATAACAAAAATCAACATATCATCTTTAATTGAGAACTTCTGTGTGTCTGTGTTATATAACCACTGGATACAACACACACACACACACACACACACACACACACACACACACACTGCTCCCTCTCAATGCATTTTTAAAAAGAAAACCATTCTAAATATATTTCTTAACTTCTTTTAGATTTTTATTTTTCATTAGTACTATACTGTATTTGATATTCTCATGATAGCTCTTTTTTGTTCCAATTTTGTGGCTGAACTCAAGGCCTGGGTGCTGTCCCTGAGGATTTTTTTGCTCAAGGCTGGTGTTCTACCACCTGAGCCACAGCTCTACTTCCAGCTTTTTGGTAGTTGACTGGAAATAAGAATCTCACACATTTTCCTCCGGGCTGACTTCAAAGTTCAACCTCAGATCTCAGCCTCCTGAATAAATAGGATTTCAGGTTTGAGCCACTGGTTCCTGGCTACTCATTATTTTTAAATAATCACATGATATTCCCTAGTACTGATGTTCTCTATTGAAGAATTTAAGCCGAGCATATTGTATTTCATAACTGTTTGTTATTACTGAGATGCTTTTCTTTTTGGGTTATATCAATTAGATTCAGTTCATTTAATTTGGGATATGATGCAGTTTTGCTTTACTTTGTTTTCATCTTTCCTTTGTCTTTAATTCAGCAGATATTATTGGAAAGAATATGGGAGAATATATGTTAACAATTTCTAGTTAGGGTACAATATTTAATATTCTATTACTTTTATATTCAAATATTATTCTTTTTCAATAAGCTTTGCTTCTCCATTCTCTTCAGTTATGACAACTTGTACTTTCTTAAATTTAAGCTCAAGCTTGAAAATCAAACTTCTCAGCAGATATAAAAAGATTTTCATTTTATTTCCTTTCCTTTTCTCTCCAGCCTCATCAATAGCCACTTTCTATCTCCAGACATTCAGACATTTCCCAATAACTTTTCATTCTTAAATTATTCCTTGCTCTTCTGGACCTTCTTATCTAAATTCATGTATTTTTTTTCTTTCTGCCTTGAATATCCTTTTCTTTTTCTGATTGATTCTTACACATCCTCAACAATCAGTTTCAGATTCACCATGTCTGTAAAGTTAACCCAACCCTTGCTCCTGTCCAATTCTGGGCTTATTGGTATCCTTTGCAATTGTCTACAATAGCATCTTTCATGCTGTTGCTACTAAGGATGACAGCCCCCAAAAGCATATTCTAAGTTTCCCTGACTCTTCGCATTCTCATTATGCATCTCTTTCTTGTTATCATAGCAAAAAAAAACTAGTAGTACATGCCACAAAATTTTGCACTCAAACAGAAGAAAGACTGTAACACACCACACACACACATATACATATACAGGTATGTGTATATATCAGTGTGTATATATGTGTGTGTATACTTATTGATGAATTAAAGAAATAGATGACAAGTTGTGAAGAAGACTTCAATATCTAGAAGTCTCAACAGAAAACTTAATGGTCATCCATATTTAAGCTGTATTTGCAAGTGAGTGGCAAATTGTATATTTCTATAAAATTGTTCATTAGAATTACTAACATCATTATTCAGTGAATTTTAGGAATACAATTTTAGTTAATAAAATTAGCCTAAATTACTTAGCACCTCAAAACAGTGTAAAATGTTTGGCTACAAGAAATAAATTACATTTTACTTTTATCTTAAAAATTAGTACTACATCACCTATTACTGACAATGATCCTTCACATGCTGCAGTGAGTAGCTTGAGTCTAATAAATGAAATTTAAATGTTTCACTGGGTTAAATGACTAAATACCATGAACAAAAATCAGCAATTAATTTATATATCTGAATAGGATAAACAACACAACTCATGTCTGTGGCCTATGTGTAGATTAAGGATAGGTACTTAGAATATACAAAATAAATATTAGATGAATTAACTTTGTATTAGGTTCTCAAGGAAATGGAAATCATAGGTAAAAATATTTAAGAACAACTAAACCAAGATCTAGTGCATTGCTGAGTGTTTACATTTGATTTAGATAAATATATTATGGAATGTATATATATATATATATTCCTTTTAGAAGCATACAATATACCTTCATTTGAGCATTTTCATGATTAGGATATATTTGTAAATGTATCAGTGGACCCTAGAACAATTCATTCAATCAGACTAAATGTCAACTTCCTCATCAGTAAGATTAGGAGTTTGAGTTTGATGTTCCTTCCAGATTTAACATTCTGAATTTCTGTAACTATGTTTTTTTCACTTAAACAAGATTATTAGATAGACTAGTTTCTGTAGTTATAAATGAGAATATACAGACAAGGAAGGAGATACCAGAAAATTAAAGAAAAACACCATTTTAAGGAAAATCATACATGTCTAATAATATGATATTTTATTTTTTCTCACCTATGTAATACAAAATAAGAGGTCGTTCTCTACTTAATATAATGTTTAGTAAACATGAAAATTCTATCTGCATTTTAATGAAATTCCTTAAAAGTATTCACTACTTGAAACAAAGAGTAAGTACGAAAGTTGATTCCCCAACTGTAATTTTCCCAAGAAAGAATTTGAAAGGAAGATATACTCATCTTATAAAATGAGGAAATTCTATGGGGCATGGGAAGGAAAAACATAACTTGAAAACTCTAATTCGTTGCTTAAAAATAAATAAGACAGGGCTGGGGATATAGCCTAGTGGCAAGAGTGCCTGCCTCGGATACACGAGGCCCTAGGTTCGATTCCCCAGCACCACATATACAGAAAACGGCCAGAAGCGGCGCTGTGGCTCAAGTGGCAGAGTGCTAGCCTTGAGCGGGAAGAAGCCAGGGACAGTGCTCAGGCCCTGAGTCCAAGGCCCAGGACTGGCCAAAAATAAAAAAATAATAAAATAATAAATAAGACAAATAAAAACAAAACAAGGCTTATTTTCATTATTACAAAGGGAAGTTTTAAAATCTGAATTTGCACACATTAAACTTTAAAGAGTGAGAAACATGCAGCCCAAGGTCCATGTAAGGCCCAAGAAATCATTTGGTACATTACAAGACAGACATGTATGCTTCACGTGTGCGTCAATTGATAATTTTTTTCTTTTTTTTTCCAGTTCTGGGGCTTGAACTCAGGGCCTGGGCACTGTCCTTGACCTTTTTGCTCAAGGGTGCTAGCACTCTACCACAGCTGCCCTTCTGGCTTTTTCTGTTTATGTGGTAATAAGGAATCGAACCCAGAGCCTCATGCATGCTTGGCAAGCACTCTACCACTAAGTTACATTCCAAGCACCTCAATTGATAATTTTTATGGCTCATGAATGATATTATAAATACCACAGGATTCTTGGTAGAAAAAAGTTCCCTATCCCTAAATCCTAAATGACTCTTTCACTACAGAAAATTATTCTGTATATACGGTAAAAGTAATTGCAAAAAGCTATGATGGATGAGACAAATAAAATTTTGTGTTACTTGAAAATGTAATAAAGCATGGGATGGCTTAGCTGCAAGAATATATTTTTTATTTTGCCTATTTCAACTAAGTATGAGATATGCATTTCCAGAAATTCTGAAAACATACAAAACATGGAAAATACAACCTTAGTGCTATAAATAAAAGTGAAAAATACCTTCTTGTCTTAGTGTAAAGATCTGGAAGCAGAAAGGACCAGTAACTAAAGATTTCTGTTAACCCTTTGCAGATAAGAAATTTAATCTTAGACTATTCAATACTTGTTTCAATCTCTTCACTCCTCCAGTTTCACTACTTAGCTTTCCTTTTCTCTTACAAATTTTCATTTTTACTGAGTAGCAAGGTTAATTACTCAAACATTCATGTGTGGTTTGCCAGACAATATCCAGTTCCTGTGGCTATGTCCAGAATATCAAGGTTGCACATAGCCTTTTGAGTTCTGAAGACATAGTGACACAAGCCCTGTATCAGTTGCAAGAATGCTTTCTTATGTCTTCCACCAGTCTGATGTGGTCACTTGGGTTTCCCATAGTTTAAGATTCATCCCCAACTACTATATGAGATGAAAATACAGGTTCTCCCTGGGTAGTATGTACTAATGTGGTAACTGTTGTCATCTTGGATTGACTTCATAATCAAAACTTTCTGCTGTATATTTTGCTGCTAAATATCAGTAAAGAAAACATTCCCAAACATCGGCAGGGTAACTCAATTATGAGGTCTGGAATGAGAGGTCAGCAGATGGGTTTCTGACCCTATTTACATGATTTCTTGCCCTTTCATAGCACAAAGCTCCATGTTGACACTTGGGTTTGGAGCATAGTTGTATAGAATTCAAACTCTGTTAAAAGCTAGCTTTGGAAGTTTTGTGGCTGCTTCTTATCTGATAAACGAGATAAAGCATAAATCACAGAATTATTGAGAAAAGGAAAATACCTACTTTTGAAGATTTTTAACCATTATGGTTTACATAGAGTAATGTTCAATGATATTTATCCATGATTGAACTGGGAATATGGCTTAGTGGTAAAGTGCTTGCCTAGAATGCACAAAGAAGCCCTGGGTTGGATTCCTTGGTACCACATAAACAGAAAAAGCTGGAAGTGCTGCTCTGGCTCAAGTGGTGGAGTGCTAGCCTTGAGCAAAAGAAACTCAGGTACAGTGCTTAAGCCAGGCCTTAAGTTCAGGCCCCAGCAAAAAAAATTATCCATGATTATCACTATTACTGTAGTGACTCTTCTTCTACCTATACCATATTATTACTGCTGCCTCCTTCCTCCTGAAAAAGTTTATAGAAAATTGTAGCTTCGTGCTCTTATGTAAATAAATACTAAATTAGCCTTTCAGGCTTTTATAACACTAGTAGTTCTTTCTTGTAAAATGAAGATTGTATCATATAGCAGTTTTTAACTGACAAAGATTAAGAGGGTATTTGTTTGTATCTTTATCAGTTGAGTGCAGAGGTATTGTGGGAAAATGTGTGAATGGTGGGGGCAGAGCAATTAGCATGGAATTCAGAATCCAGAAATATTCTTTAAGAAATAATTTAGTACTTGAATATTTATGTATCTAGAAATACCTGGGGAAGTTTTGGAGATATGACATAGAAAGCAAATTGCTCAAATGAAAAAAAAGTAAGTCATTACCCATGTTTCTCATTTAATGTAAAAGAGCATTCGTGGTAGTTTGCAGTTGTTTTAGGGTACGGTATGTGGGTTAAAAGTCCAAAGGCCTTTGGAAGTTTGAATCTTCATAGCTAAGAAAGAACACAAATAAAAATGATAATGTTTCAGTTGCAGGGGGGTAAGCTTTGTATATTTTATAATTATGATGTTATGGGGTTCTCTTATGAAAATACCCACAGTAAAGCCTAGTAAGTTGGTGGCTTGCAAATGACAGTGAACATAGCATTTGACTTGTACCTGTTGTTGCAGAAGAATCTAAGTATTTTTAACAGAAACAGAGAAAAGGAAAACCTATATAAATAATAAAACGCAGAAATGAAATAAAGGAAGAAAAAACATGTCCAGGTTTTCAGTGCTTTTCTAGCTCTGCCTAATATTTAGTCATTCCTAAAGGTCTTCTCAGAAATGGGGTTCCTACAGAAGGGGGAAATTGCAGTCAATAATAAAATGTACATCCTACAAAATTAAGAATGAGGAAAAGGGTAGATAAGGGAGGGGTGGGTGAGAATGTTGAAAGGGGTGAAGTTGATCAAGATGCATTGTATTCATAAACTGCTTTGTTAAATGGCAACTCTTTTGTACAACTACTTAAAAAATGAAATAGAGTTCCCATGAGGATTTTAAATTGGTACCAGCAATGATTACCTTAGTGCTGCATGTATTCAAAACAAAATTATTTCTCTAAAGGATAATTTAGGAAGACATTTTGATTTTGATTTTGTTTCTCTTACTAATTGGTCATTCTACCAGAGTTGAAGAATGAGATTAACAGAAGGGAAAGGAAAGAAGAATGTGGGAGGTTCTATTTTTGCTTCCCCTTATCCAAGAGGTAAAATAGATTGTTCTGTGGTTTTTCTATGTGACCTGTTTTGGATGGCAATATGTAATGAATTAATCATAGACCTGGTTAGAGCTTCAATAATAGTAGTAATTGTGTTTTCCTCTTGGAAATCTTCTTTCTGACATCACTGCATAAGAATTTCTCTGAGCTGCTTTGTAAATTTAGCAACGAAAGGAACAGTCAAGGACTAGAATTGGTCCAGCCTAACCCAGCCTAAATTATGTGATCCCAAATTACCCATGGAAGCATAAAATATCAATGCAAATTTATCTTTTAAATATCACAATGAACCCCCTTCTTACAATTAATTTTTGCTAATATTTTTAAATCAATACATAGTGTTGTGTATAACTAAGGAGCTTCATTGCACAGTGAATCATATAAGTAGGAAACTGGTATAGTAGAGAATGCTCAAAATTAGTTTTGCACATTCTCTAAAATGTGCAAGTTTCTTTCTTTTCAAGCTAAGCTTGAGGAAATACAATAAAGGAGTATATGGTAAATCTGCTTCTAGTAAAGTCATTATGTGTTTTCTAGAACTACAAGAAACAGCTAAAATTATGTTTTATAAAGTATATTCAATTAACTTATTCAAAACTTTGTACCTTTTTGGTTGCATCTATTTTTCTGTTGTTATTTTTTGTTTTATTTGGATTTCTTATATCCACACCATTTCACATAGAATCTCTTAAAGAAGGAAATGACCAGTGAGAATCCTATTGTCTCTTTTGCTGTGTTTTTAAAAAAACATTTCTCGTATGATGATTTATCTAAACTAGCCCTTGATCTCAGATTGTCTAGTCAAATTAAACATACTTAGCCATACCATTTTCTTCTTTGTCTCATTGTTACTTACTATTCTGTATTAAGTGAAAGAGAATGTAACTATTGGAACTTGAATAAAGTGTATGAGCATATTTATTTTGTGTTGATTTTTTTCAGAAATGCTTTTCAGTACTTACAAACCACAAAATTGGTCACAATGTGATTGCATTTTGAAATTTTCTTTATTCTTAGAAAACACTTTACAAAGTGTACCAATTCCATCAGAAATATAAATTAAATCATTACCTTCTTCATTTATTCTTTATTTGGGTGAATCTTGCCACAGTTTTATAAATGACTCCTTGTTGAGCTATGAAAAAGTTTTAGTATGTTGAAAGAGATAGCTCAGTAAGAAAATCAAAATTTTCATGTAATTTTCTAGAGATAGCATATTTTAATTACTTATTTTAAAATTGTACCACATTATTTTTCTTCAGGTATCTTCCCCTCCCTCTTATAACTTGTAAACATTGAGTCTTACAATGCTCATACTTTTATACTAGCCACCACTGATACTATTAGAGAACTTTATGTGATCTAAAATAGTGTTTCCTAACCACAATTTTTTTTTCTTCTTCAAATTTTTATTATCAAACTGATGTACAGAGAGGTTATAGTTTCATACGTTAGGTATTGGATACATTTCTTGTACTGTTTGTTACCTTGTCCCTCATACCCCCCTCCCTCCCCCCCTTTCCCTTCCCCTCCCCCCCCCCCCCCCCGGAGGTGTTCAGTTCACTTACACCAAACAGTTCTGCAAGTATTGCTTTTGTAGTTGTTTCTCTTTTTTTACCCTGTGTCTCTCAAATTTGGTATTCCCTTTGAATTTCCTACTTCCAATACCAGTAAACACGGTTTCCAATATACTCAGATAAGATTACAGAGATAGTGTAGGTACAACCACAGGAATGTGATACAAGAACATCATCAATAATAGAAGCTACAGATACACATAGGACGTTGAAAGTAGTTACAACTGTGATATAACAATTGTTTCCATAACATGTTTAGGCAAGTCATAGCAGAGCATTACAAGGCCCAATAGCTATACCCGTATGAACACATAAGATGATGCTAAGTGAAATGAACTCCTAACCACAATTTTTAATTTTGATACAGCCCTGAATAACCTATTCTCCACTTAATAGTCAGATTCCACTTGAGCCATACCTCCAGCTCTACATATCTCAAATCAAATAATCATATTTTCCTTTAATCATTTTCAGTTGAACATGTAATAAAATAAAACAACATCAATATAATTCTAGGTACTCTATCACACTTTTTTTGTGCTAGTCTCAATGGCTCTCTACATCTTCTAAAACCCTCTTTCCTAAGAAACTCTTTTCCCACCTTAGTATTTAGCTTTTCATATGGTTAATTCTTTCTTTCACCAGACATTCTTAAATGTCACTACTTTAGACAGCCCTTTTTCATTCACTAATCAGGCTCATCTGTTTTGTGTGTGTGTGTGTGTGTGTGTGTGTGTGTGTGTGTGTGTGTGTGTGTGTGTGTGTAACAGTCCTGGGGCTTGAGCTCAAGGTCTGGGTGCTATCCCTGAGCTTCTTTTTGCTCAATGCTAGTACTCTCCCACATGAGCCACAGCTCCACATCTGGCTTTTTTGGTAGTTTATTGGAGATAAGATTCTCATGGACTTTCTTTCCCAAACTGGCTTTGATCCACAGTCCTCAGATCTCAGCCACCTGAGTAGCTAGAATTACAGGCATAAGACTTCTGCACCTGGCTATAGCTTCTTTTCTTTATATTTTCTTTAATGAACTCTAAAATATCATAATTATATATTTATTTATGAGATGTTTAATATATGTTTCTCTCACACTAAAAATTATATGGTGTAGGGGTTTCATCATCGCATAAAGCCATAATTCAAAACAATACTTATTACAAAGAAGCAATCTTTTGTGATAATTTCTATTTTTCATATGCTCTGTTTTTATGTCACCTCAGTGTTGCTCAGATTAATCTATACTTTGCAAAGATTGACATTCTTTTCTATTATCTGCAAATAGTTCTTCAAAGGGCTTTCATTGTGACATGTCCATTTATGTGTGCAATACATCTATGTCAACCCTTTTATCATCCTAATCTCTCCTTACATCTATCACATCTCCACCCATCTTCAAAAGTATATTGTCATGTATGTAGATTGAATATTATGACTGTATTCACCCACCAACCATTCCTCTCTCCATCTGTTCGCTATGCCTCCCCTTATCCCCCTACTTCTAGTAGATATGCTATGTTTCAACTTTCTGGTATTCATTTTGTATAATGATTTGTTAATGTTTCAAAAAATTGACATCATTCTTGTATATATCATACTTTCATTCAGTCTGGTCATGTATGTATGTGTGCCCCGCTATATGTTTAAATTCTAGATTTAATTTCTACATATGAGAAAAATTGTGAATTCTTTTGTTCTCTCTGGGCTTGACCTACATCGTTAAACATATTTTTTCAGGCCCATTCATTTTCCTGTAAATGACATGATATTATTTCCCTGTAAATTACATAATGTACTTCCAATTGGACAAACAAAAACTATGATATGTGTATATGCAGAATATATACATATATGTATGTATATGTGTATATATATACATATATATCACATGTATATACATATATATATCACATTTTCTTGATCCATTCATCAGTTGTAGGGTCATTGATCTGTTTTCACAACTTGTCTATAGTAAATAGGGCCTCAATGAACATGCATGTTCAGGGTACTTTATTGTATGTGACTTGCAATGCTTTGACTAAATGCCTAAGAATGGCTTCTCTGGAGTATAGAATTATTCCGTTTTTAGGTTTTGAGTAATCTCCACACTGTCTTTCATAATGGTTGAACTAATTATGTTTCCATTAAGAGTTTATTTCCAGGTTTTCTTCTCCCTGTATCCTCTCCAGCATTTGTTGTTGTTTTTACTCATGAAGATAGCCACTTTTACTATAAAGAGATGGAATATCTTTGTCTTCCATTTTCTTTATGGCCAACGATATTGAGCATTTTTCATATGTTTACTTGTTAGCTGAACCTCCTCTAAGAAATAATGTCAGAAGTGTCAGAATTCAGGATGGCTGGAGAAAATTGACATTTAGATGACAAAGAAAAAAGAAATCTGAGTGACGATTTCTCATTTGTCTTTTGTATTACTGAATAGCTTGAAAGCAGAATGACAATCTTTTTGTTGAACTACTCTGTAAAGGATATTTGTGTAGAAAGCATGCTTGATAGACAGGTAGTTTTCCTCTAAGGTGAGCTTTCTTACTGCTAAGAATAAAAATGAAAGTTTTCCTCAACTTAGAATTTCTTTCTCATTAAAGCAAACAACGATGAGTACAGATTTCTCCTGGCCCTCTTCACACCACCCTGTAGGAACCCAGGTCAATGCAAGATAAATAATGATTCTCTGTGTAGTGCCATTTCCATTAGTTTAAAAATATTTTGACTGTTAGTTGAGTTTTTCCCCCAGTATTTATGTAGCTATTTCAAATTAAATTGTCAGCTTAAAATAGGCACAACCCACACTTTTGATAAGATGCTTATAATAAAGTAACAACCCAGAGAGGTTGGATAAAATGCAAGGCAGATTTCAATAATATTCAGTCTGATATATCAACAGAAGAAAAAAAAAACAGGAAAATAAAACTAAATTAATTCCCCTCCTTGTATACTCCTGGGTTGTTAGCTGACTGAGAAATAGAACATCAGCCACAATTCTTCTTTATGCTTTCTTCATCCATTCCTTGAGTAATTACTCTCCTGGCTTCTAATGGTATATGTTACACTGTTTTTTGTATAAATGGACTTATATGCTACGTACTTTGTGTCTTCAATTCTATTTTCTTGGTCATATTTCATTGGATTAATATAGTCTTTTACTATTTACTATTTACTATTTAATATAGTCTTTTACTATTTAGGAACAATTTTCTGCTAGTATAAGTGATGTTGGTATGAGCCACCTATAAAAGTTGCACTAAATGAACAAATGAACACATTACTATTTGTTTTATACATGGAAGTGGAATTTCTTGCTTCATGTGAGCACATATTTATACATGTAAGCACATATTTAGATTTAGCAGATACTGCCCGTTTGTTTTCCATTCCCACTAAGTCTATGACAGTCTTTTTTACTGTCATATATTTTATTTTTAAGGTTAAATATTTAGGCTTTATATTACAATGGAATGCAAATATTATAATAACCACAGCTCAAATTTTATATTACTTATAAAATATTTTGACACTCAGATGTATAACCTAGTCTATTTTAATTTCCACCATTCTGTATAAAGTAACCACTATCTTCTTTCCATTGAGGTACTAAGGTTTGAATTGTGACCCTCACACTTGTCTAGGCAAGTGTTGTACCATTTAAGCCACATTCCAATCCTTTTTGTGGTGGTACTGGGTTGAACTCAGAGTCTCTTGTTTGCTAAATAATAATTTGCCTTAAGTATAATGATATACATTCTATGAAATAAATGGGGGAGCATCTGGGATTTACTGAACCTATACTAAGTTTTGGTCATCATTTTTGAGGCTAAATAAGAAAAGTAAATAAATAGATAATAGCTTTTGATAAAACCATCCTCTGAGGGTAACTGTGAAGATACCAAGGAAGTCTACTTAAAGACAGTATTTAATCTATACATTTTAAATGAGAAGCAAATCTATATATTTGTATATGTATGAAAATATATAAATTTTTAAATGAGCCCGACTCCATCTAGAAGAAAAAAGCACACTGAACAAGTACCACTTGAAAAATATGGAAACACAAGAATGTATGTAAAATTCAGGACACATAACAAATGGATCAAAGAATAGTAAATGTTTGTTCATGTGCTATGAAATGTATTTGTGGACTTTTTGAATAAGTATGTGTGATGATACATGCATTATATAAATAGATAAGACATTTTCTTGGTAAATCAAGGTAAGTGCAGTAAATTCAAGTTAGCAAGTATGACTTAATATTACCTATAATACAGGTGATATGAATCACTTAAGCTCTCTGAGCCTCAGGTTTCTTATCAGAACAGGAGAGTAATAATACAGGATTACTGTAAAGCAGAGATTATTTTTTGTAAAGCACACTAAATTCTCAGCACATTGGAGCTATTCTATACTCATCAGGGAATTAACTGTAGAGGAACATTAAGCACAAAACACAGATTTTACTCCCAATGAGATTATAAACTCTCTCCAAACTGAAATCTTTAAAGGGCAAAAGGGGTAAGTATCCATTAACCTACTCATCTCTTAATATAATCACTAAAAATAGTAAAACTTTCTGGACCAATAATTCCATTTCCCAAATACAGGCTCCCACTATGAGCTCACTGAGGAAAGCTTTGATGGTGAGCATTAACCTCAAATATTTAAATAACTAAATCTATCATGTTATGTACTCGGAAACCTTTAGGCCTAGCTACCATGTATTTATCTCGGGTGTAAGCACAATGTCTTGTATTAACTACCACTTCAGTATCAAGTACCTCCTCCTGAACACAGCTTCAACAAGTGTCTAAACCAGCTTCATTATTCAGCAAAACAGAATAAAGGCACTTCTACTTTGTTGTTACGTGTGTTTATGTGCCATACCAGAGCTTGAGCTCCTAGGCCTCACACTTAACTTTCAAGGCTGGCACTTTACCACTTCAACCATATGTCTAGTGCTATATTTTGCTGACTAATTGAAGATGGAGACTCAAAACCTTTCTTCCCAGGGAAACTTTGAACTGCTGTCTTCCAGATTTCTGGTCCCCTGACTAGCTAGGACAAAAGACATGAGTCACCAGTACCTACCCACTAGTTTGGTTTTCAAAATTAAAAGAACGTCAGGTAATGGCAATGAGTTAAGTGTTGAAAGGAAAATGAATATATAGGATATCAAAGTGAAAGCTAGTCTTGAGCCAAAAAGCCAAATGAGAGTACAAAGCCCCAGAACACACACACTCACACACAACAATTGATTCTTACAACTGTAGGACTTGGAAATATTTGTTTCACCAAGTTATTTGCAGGCATAACTTTGATAAATATCAAAACTGAAATAAAAAAGCACTGATTAAAAAATAAAAAAAAATAAATTGGGCACCTATGAATCAATTGGAAGAGTTCAAAACTTTAGACATCCTAAGAAATAAGTCGTAACTACTCTACAAACTAAAAAAATTAAAACCATTAGATAGGTTTTTACCTGATTGTTAATGCCACTGGAAACAACCACAACTGTTGTAACTAAAACTTGTGATATGTCTAAATTCTGAGATTTTATTTTATTAGAAACCATAATTGAGAAAAGTTATCATAACCAATTTAACTTTAAACTGTTGAAGTTTCCGCTTGAATTTATCTGAGGAAGGCATAATAGTGTAGAAAGGAAATAACAGTCATGACTTTAAAACTGAACTTTAAGATAGGTGCTAGTGCTCCAAACCTACAATCCTAGCTACTCAGAAGACTAAGATTTTAGGATTGCGAATCAAAGCCAGCCTGGCAAGCAAAACGCTTATCTCCAATTAAGCACCAAAAACAAAACAAAACAAAACCCAACAACCCTGAAAGCAGAGCTGTGGCTCAAGTGGTAGAGCACTGTCCTTGAGTACAAAACCTCAAGGAAAGTACCAGGCTCTGAGTTCAAGCCTCAGTACAGGCACACACACACACACACACACACACACACACACACACACACACACACACACACGCCTCTGCATTTTACATTGAATAACTGTTGCCTCTTACAGAAGCATTATCTTATGGTTCCTGCCTTTTTTTATAGTTATTGGTTGTCCAAGTGATGTACAGAGAGGGGTTACAGTTTCATATATAAGGCAATGGGTACATTTCTTGTACAATTTGTTGGTTCATATCCAACACAAAATTGATGTTAGAAATTTCCTCTGGCTTTTCTTGGGCAGTCCTGGGGCTTGAACTCGGGGCATGGGCACTGTTCCTGAGTTTCTTTTGCTTGAGGCTAGAACTCTATCACATGAGTCACAGTGCCACTTCTGGCTTTTTCTGTTTGTGTGGTACTGAGGATTTGAACCCAGGGCTTCATGCATGCTAGGCAAACACTCTACCAGTAAGCCATCATTTGTAAGAACTAGAATATGTCTATGATATTCTTAACAGTATCTCAATGACCCAGTTGCAAGTGCGTAGGATCATATATAATGAAAAGTATCAACATGAACTCCATGATATGGAAGCAAGAGGATTTTTCTAATTTTTTTTTATTTTATTTTAGTACAAAGGTGATGTGTTACATAAGTAAGGTAATGAGTACATTTTTTGGTCAAGCATTGTTACCACTCCCTCATTTTTCTCCCACTTTCCCTCCTCCACCCCACCAACACTCCAAGTTGTAAAGTTAATTTCCAACATAGTGGTTTGTGAATATTGCTGTTGTTTCACCCTTTGTCTTTTGCCTCACCATTTTGTTATTCCCTTTCCCTTCCCCAAATCAGATAAAGTATGTACACGACATTGGGTCTCAAAATCAGAAACAGTGACAACAGGGTATAAACCAAAAGGGAAAAAAAGAAATAACTTCACACAGCACATTAAAAACAACAATAGCAAAAAAAAACCCTTCAATATCTTGGAGTGCATTACAATAAGCATCATTTTTATGAACATATTTACACAAGTTATTGAGCGATTGTGATTGAACAACAGGTCTTTATTGTGTTCTCTATGTAGTTTTTACTTTTCTCTTAGCTTTCTATACCTGTGTCCTGTATATAAGATTATTTTATCTGTGGAAGGGAAAGGGAATCACAGGAACAGCAGAACAAAGGATGAACTAAGGCAACACTGATATTCACTTGACACTAGGTTGGATATGAACCTTACAACTTGGGAGGCAGGGGAGTAGAGAGTGGTAAGCGGGAGAGAATGGGGGATGAAGTAACAGTATTTATAAACAAGTGTACTCATTACTTTACTTAGGTGACAACCCCCACCCTGCTCACCACCTTTTCAGTAAATATTTTTAAAAAGAAATTTCCTCTGGCATATTGACTTGGGAATACCATATTTAGCTGGGTGCTGATGGCTCCCACCTGAATCTTTGCTACTCACTAGGCCAAGTAGCCAGATGTATACTTGTAGCTGAAGTGGTAAAGCAAAAAAGATCAGAGACAGTGCCCAATACCTAGGTTCAAGCCCCAGGACCAGCCCCTTAAAGTAAAACAAAATAGTATTTGCCTAGGACAGAAGTAAACATGTGTTCCTTGATAGTTGATGGTTCCTAATAAACAAGGAGAGAAGTAGAGGTATAAGCATATTGTAACAGAATACTTTACTATGTATGATGTGAAATGTAGGTTTTATGTTTTTCTTGCAATGCTGAGGATGGAGCCTCTGTGTTTGCATATGCTAGACAAGCACTCTACCACTGTAACTACATCCTCAGCCCTGGAAATGTAGGTTTGAATCTTAGATGGTAGTTTCATGATTGAACAACTTATAGCACTTCTTTAGGTTCAGTTTTCTTCTGGGGCTAATAATAACTTCTTCCTTCCTTAGGATGAGTTGGTGATATAATAACTGTAAATTCTATATGTCACTATAGTAAATTGAATTTTACAAGAAGCTAACCACAAACAGTAAGTTCATTAGGGAGTGAGTACTCCTAGGGTCAACACTGTGGAAAGAGAGGAAGGGGGGTGGGATTAGGCAGAAACAAAGGTTAAACAGCAAGGTTGTCTCTCAGTGAAGCCTCAGCTGACCCAGAGGCCTGCTGTTAAATGAGATGAATTTTTAGAGGATTCCTGAGTTGGGAATAAGAATGCGTCTTCCACTGGGCACCAATGGCTCACACCTGTAACCCTAGCTACTCAGGAGGTTTACATCTGAGAATCGTGGTATAAGCCAGCCCAAGGGAATGTAGATCCATGAGACTTTTACCTCCATATAAACACCAAAAGGGCAGACATGGACCTGTAGAGCACTAGCCTTGAGCACAAAACACTAAGCAATCAGGCACTGAGTTCAAGCTCCAGGATCAACATGAAAAAGAAGAATGCATCTTCAGAGTTATATGCCTGATTCACTGTTAGAGACAAACTATCTGGAATGGAGAAATAGCCTTTTCTTGTGCTTTTTCCTTCACCCAAGGTGGTTATAGAAGAAGGCTTGAGAATTTGTTTTATTTATTTATTTATTTATTTATTTATTTTTTTTGGCCAGTCCTGGGCCTTGGACTCAGGGCCTGAGCACTGTCCCTGGCTTCTTCCCGCTCAAGGCTAGCACTCTGCCACTTGAGCCACAGCGCCGCTTCTGGCCGTTTTCTGTATATGTGGTGCTGGGGAATCGAACCTAGGGCCTCGTGTATATGAGGCAGGCACTCTTGCCACTAGGCTATATCCCCAGCCCAGAAGGCTTGAGAATTTGTGAGTTGCCAATCAGTAGAGCACTCTAACAATTTATTTCTGACAGAGGTTTGGAGCTCTGCAAACCAGTATCCATAAAATCAACACAAATGTTTAATATGTATTATCATGAGAAGGGTTGTTGTTCCCTTTTAAAGAGATCTTAGATGCTGTTCTATTCTAGGATTAGGGGTGTGGCTCAAATGTTAAAAATTCTGCCTAGAAATGTAATGCCCTCAGATCAAAACCCAGGCATATACCATTTCGTTTAGACATTTTATTCCTCTGTAGCTTAGGTAACAGATGTGTACCACTACACCCAGCTATTGATTGAAAAGGAGAATCTGTGTTCCCAACGTAGCTTCACACTGTACTCCCCTGATCTCTACTTCATATGTAGCTAGGACTGCAAGCTTGAGACACTGTGCTAAACTCTGCACTGGTCATTTTTTGATGTAAGGTTTCACTTTTTGCCCAGGCTTGCACCTCAACTCCACTCCTATTTTATGTTTCCCATCATAACAGAGATGACAGGCCCATATTACCATGCCCAACTTCTTATGTTGAGATGGAGACTTTACTTTTCAGCCTAGACTAGGCTGGCCTAGAACTGCAATCCTCCCAGTTTCCACTACTCACATAGTTAAAATGACAGGTATGTGGGGCCGGGATGTGGCTTAGCAGTAGAGTGCTTGCCTAGCATGCACGAAGCCTTGGGTTAGATTCCTTAGCACCACATAAACAGAAAAAGCTGGAAGTGGCACTGTGGCTCAAGAGGTAGAGTTCTAGCCTTGAGGAAAAGAAGCTTAGAGACAGTGCTCAGACCCTGAGTCCCAAGCCCCAGGACTGGTGAAAAAAACAAAAACAACAAAAAATGACAGGTGTGTCATAGCCTTCAGCTATTATTTGAGAAAGGGTATGATGAACATTTCCACCTAGAATGGATTCAATCATGATTCTTTGAGCTTCTGAAATAGATAGGATTATAAGAATGAGCCTACCAGCACCAGAGTACCAGCTGAATGATTTTTCAAAGGCAAGTTTATATTGTTTAAGGATTATAGCTTTATATTGCTATTTGTGTGATATGTTCAAGTGTCTAATCTGTCAATGATAAAGTATCAGGCACTCTCTGATGACAACTGAGGAAATTCAACCTGAAGAATTCACTGCCAAACAAAGCCAAGGGGGGCTGCAGTGACCAAGCTGAACATCCTAAATTATCACCATGCTGCTTCCTGTGTACCTACCTGTGTTCCTATACAGAGAAATCAACATTAAATAACATCATAGGAGCAGTGGTAGAGCTTGGAACAGATGGACACAGGTGTCACAACAGAGACAGAGAGGCAGTATTATATTACCTCCACTCAGTCATGGAACAATCACAAGATAAACAGCTGATTAAGATGATATTGACGTTGAAGTAGACTTATGTTTAGTGAAACTTTCTTAAGCTTTTAAGATAACCAGGCAGTTTTCTCTGTGATTTAAAATTTGGTGCTCGCCAAAGGACCAATTTTCAATTAGATAAGGACCATGTGCCTGAATGAAATTCAATGCACTGCTTCCTTCATTGGAAAGGTCTTACTGTGAAAAACAAAAAGGTAGCTGAATCAAATAACTGATTAAATAGTGTGCTTAATGGTAGAAGTGATTTACATTCAGACATAAGCTCCTTATCTCATTGCAGCCTGGTCAGGCAGCCAATATGTGAACTTGATGTAGTGTAGTTTTGCATCTATCATTTAATTTAATCCTCAAATCAACATAATGAGAAATAATTACTAACCCCATTTCTCGAGGAATTGAAATTCGGTGAGTTAGTGTAATTCACCCAAGTTTCTGCAGTTAATAAGTGTTGATTGAGGATTTTCAATGCAGACAGACTTCAGTGTCCTCTTCTTTAATTGCTGTGCTTTACTGACATTCAGGATACAAATGGGCTTTGGAAGCTTTTACACAATAATTTTTAATTAAGTATCATGTATATCCCAACTTATAAAATAGATTAAAGTGGTTGGATTTGGTTTGATTTGCAAATGTGAGGAATTGGACATCTTAACTATAGAGAATCCATAGGACTTAGTCTGGGCTTCTGGTCATAGAATAAACCCTTAGAACTAGATTATCTTAAGGACTAGCAGTTTTGTTTTAATTCATTTGATACCATAACTGCTATGGACTGAATGCACTCTGCAAAGTTCATGTGTTGAGAATTTTACCTTTAATGTGCAATTAAGTCTTTAGGGTTCTGCCCTAATTAATTATCATGAATGACCAATTAATGTCATTATTAGAAAAATGAGTGGATTATGAAAGTATGATCAGCTGTCTTTTGCTTATTTTCATTATGTGCTGTTAAAACAAGTACTTAGAAACTGCTTTGGCTACTTACTTAGGGGCTACTAATTAATTAAAAACAGTATGAAAGCTGGACATCCTTGTCTCAATTTTACTTTGCCTTCCTTTACTCTGAATTTCTCTCTCTTGCAAACACTTTGAGTTACAGACAAAACAGGACTGATCAGTAATGTCTTTAGACCAAAGGACTGAAATCACTCCCAAAGGGAGAAACAGCAGGGTCTCACCAGAGAAGCCAACTTCCCAGTGAGGACAAAAAATGATGAGGCTTGACCCTGGAGCAAGAGGAATCATCATATGCATACAAGATTACTTCCCTCAAGTGATGATAGTGACACCAACTTCTCTAGAACGTCTGCAGAAGCAGAAGTGAGGGAATAATAGCTGGGCCACACTAAAGGGATTGTCTGATTATTCATATTTCTTGTCTCATGCTTCAATTCTTTATGCCTAAACCTCATATATGTACCCACAATGTGGGGTGCAATGCTTACTTTGCTTCTTTCCAAGATAAGACCATGCCACATAATAATCTCCTTTCTCTGCACTGGTCCCTTTATTTTGTATATTGGTACAAGTGGCCAGAACTGAGATACTGAATTCCCTAGAACTCTACCTCTGTCCAAGAACTCTGGTTACCATGTTCTTTTTCTTAATTTTATTGTCAACGTGATGTACAGAGGTGTTACAGTTACATACGTAAGGTAGTGAGTATATTTCTTGTCAAACTTGTTACCCCTTTCCTCATTTTATCCCATTTTTCTCTCCTCCTAATCTCCCCCCGACCGAGTTGTACAGGTAAGGAAATAGAAAGACTTGGAAAAAGTCATATTAAGTGAAGTGAGCCAGACCCAAAGAAACATAGATTTCATGCTTTCCCTCATTGGGAATAATTAGTATATGTCTACAATAGTCCTAGAAAAGGACCATAATATCTCACTACCTATGTAAATATGAGCATATAAGATGATGCTAAGAGGAAGGAACTACACGATATGGAAACAAGTGGTTACCATGTTCATTGGCATGCTATATCACAGAAAATATTCCCTTACCTGATGCACCCAATTGAGCTTAGAGTTCCCAGCTCCTAGAACTGAGTTATATCCATTCTATTGTTTATAAATTACTTAAATTTTGATATAAAATGGACATACATGTTTATAGATATGACAGAATACATCAGATATAATTTTATCTTGTCAATGAAAACTATAGAAAACAAACAAGGAAACTATAGAGAAAAGAAAATGACAACTATTCAAAATTCAGGGAAACATTCATAGAATCAACCCAAATTCTCCCTTGGAAAATCTTAACCTGTTACTCAGTGTCTCATTTAAAATCTATTAGTAGATAGGGTCAGTGGGAAAATTTTGTGGGATGAAAGAAGCTATCCATTTTTCTGGCTAAGCAGGTGATATTCATTCCATTTTAACAAATTTTGTACTGTGTTTAAAGTATATTAATGTTTCTGCCATTTTATTCTGAACACCTTGTTAGGGTCAGTTATCTTGTTTTAAGTGTCAATATGTTTATTCTTTCACTGAGTTAAACACTTCTCAAGGACCAGAGGGATAAAGTTTGAATTGCATTTGTGATCATTAATGCTTGTATATTGAAATTTTCGCACAGCTAAGGTTTTACATTGCATTAAAGGAATGGTCAACAAATCTGTTAGTTTTGCATTTCTTCCAAGGAAAAGATAAATAAAAATATAGAGCTAACCAAAAGAATTTGCAACATAAAATGTACTATATGATAATTGTCATATAAACCAAATAAAAGAGTGACAGGTCATAATTGTATTTTAAGTAAACAAATATTACATGTATTACTATTCTTAAGAGATCAACTAAAAGAGCATATTCTTGCAATATGCTTCCATTACTAAGATCCTAACTAAAAAAAAGTTCCAAATATTATTCAAATAAATAGTACTGATTATGCAGCTCACAATTAAGAGAAAATGCGTTATTATTAAGTAGCAGAGCATTTGCTAGTCCCACTAACATTCTGCTGGGTAGTACTTACTGGCACTTGCTATTCCATAATTTACACCCCAGTCAAACCTAACTGCTTGCTGCTTCTAAAACAAACAAAACTGTTTAAGTCGTGGGTGCCTGCTGAACTGTTCTTTTTCTCTGAGAAACACATTCCACTTTAATACAGTAATTAATGTTCCCTGCTGTAACACAACAAAACAAAAATGTCTCCCACAATCTCATATTACCACATAAAGATTCACCGGATTTCATAAAAATTTAAGCTGCCATATATTGTAAGATGCATCATTTTGAATAGCACTAAGAAAAAAATAAATTATTCCAATCAAATGTAGCATAGTGCTTCATTCTCACCCCTATTTTAAGATATATCCTGATTGCAGAGAATTTAACACGGAGGCCAGTGAAGAGCCCCTGATAATAATACAGGTGATACTACATATATGTGTATGTATATGTGTTTACATGCATATATGTATATATATATATGAATATATATATGAAGATATGTGTGTGTGAATCAAAATCACAGAATTGTCATGGGTTGTCACCAGGCTATGATTAGGCATTTAAGCTCTCTTTCCATCTTGAGGCTCCACTGTGTTCTAGAGACTTCTTGGAGTTCTCCACAGGATTCTTTCTATTTGGACTGTTAGTCAATCAAGATAAAGAAAGCTCATAGAGGGTAGCAATGGTTGTTTCAACAGTGAGTCATATATTTGGATTAGAATTGTTAGAAATGCTAAAATTCACCAGGAGACTATCAGCAAGCGGAAGTGATAAACTACTTCGCTATACAGTTCAAAGTCAAGAGTGTTGAGTTAATAATTACTAACTTGGACACTAGTTAAATATGAGCAGTATTTCTGTCTAAATATGTTAAGAAAATAAAAGGATCCAGATACTTTTCTAAATAGAAAGAACTTAAGGCAAAGTAAAAATATTGTAAAGACAATTATGTCATTTAAGATTTGAAAATGTTTTTAATTTTACTTGTTCCTCTAAATACAAATTTTAGACCTTTTAAGCAAAACTTCTTTGTTGAAATGTTAGGATTAAAACTGCAAATCACAGCTACATTCAAATTCTTTCTCATCCCAATCATAATTGCTACCCTTAAGAAAGAAAACTACAGTAAATGCTGGTGAAGATACAGGAGCTACACTTCTTCCTACACTCTTTGTGGGAATGCAAACTATCACACCCTCTATGGATGTCAGTATGCCAGTTAACCAAAACATGAAAAACATATCTAATTTATGACCTTACTATACTATTCTTGGCCATATAGCTGAAAGCATGAAAACAAATCCATGAGTGGGATACTTGCACTTCACTGTTTATCACAGCACTATTCACAATAGCAAAGCAGTGTAATCGGCCTAGGTATCTAACAAGAGATGAATGAACAAAGAAAATATAGTATGTATATACCGAGGCATGGTGCTCAACCATAAAAGAAGATGTAATTTGTATAATTTTTAGGAAAATAGATGTAATTAGAATATTAATTGAAATAAGCAAGCTTAAAAACCTACATAACTTTTTAGTCATACACAGGCTTTAGATTTAAAAATGATTTTTTAAATTAACAATGATAGTGGGACTTTGCAAAATTGGCACAGTTGAGAGGTCCAATAAGATAGGGAGAAATGAAGAGAATATTGCAGAGGGAAGTGGATCAAAGTAGGTATACATACATGTAGGGAGATAAACCTACCAAATATCATTTTTAAAAGGAAGAGATGAAAGCAAATTTGATCAGAATATAATATATACTTCTCTGGAATTCTTACATGAAATCTTCTTCTACTTATCTGTGAGCCCTAAGTTAATAAATGATTTGGGGAGTTGTGAGGGCAAGGCTCAGTGGTTGAGTGCCTGTCTATCCAGTGGTAGACTGAGTTCAAACTCTAGTAAGGGGGGAATGGATAAAAATTTTTAAGAATTGATTTGGACATCTAGAGAAAGGGAGTGGCAGAGACAGAGGGAAAGAGATAGAAATAGTGAATAAAAATTAAGATGCTTTATTAAGTATGTGTCACCATTGACCAATAATCACTACATAAGTCACGCTGTACCATGCATCCTATCAGAGATTTGTATATACTCTCACAATAATTCCTCACAAGCATTATAAATGTTTTAAAGGAGGAAATAATAAAGCAAATGGGATAGCATGTAAATATAAACTGTGAAAGTAACAGGGAGTTTTCTTACTTTTCTGTAAGTAAAAATCATATCACACACAAAATATCATTAGAAGAATGAAACAGAGGGGGCATGGTATCAATTATTTAATGCATAAACTTATACAAATATAGGTTAATAAACCATCAAATACCAAAGCAGGCTCTCAGGATCAACTAAAATTAAAACTAAGTATCTCCATCAAATATGTAATCATCTGAAAAGAAATGTTTGAAAGTAATTAAAAAAATCTTCAGTTAAATAGGGAAATGGAATATATTAGTTTAATCATTTTAATGAAAAAACTATCAGGAGAATAAAATAATATATTCCAGCTAAAAGTATTATTAAGATACATTGGTCACTTTCCCAGCAAATATACATTTTAATGATTAGATTGTTACTTCTCTTAAGGGTTTTTGTAGCATTTTTCAATGTTAAGCATTTTAATTTTTATTATTATGTTAATTCACATAATGATTCTCTGAGCTAAATGCTATTGTTTCCACTTTGTAGATGAAAAATTATCACTCAGAGAAAATAAAAAGTTGCTCAAGGGCAACTAGGTACTTTACTTCTTGGATTCCATACCCGTATCTGCCTAATTTTAATCCTATAGTCTTTCTGCCACAATCTCTGACATTTAGTGAAAGGTGATTTATTAAGTGTGTGTGTGTGTGTGTGTGTGTGTGTGTGTGTGTGTGTGTGTATACACAGGCAGGACTATTTTTAATGAAAAATGAGATTGGCTTCTTCTTGGAGACAAAATAGATTTTGAACTCTGCTTTTGTAAAGAAATGTTAGCCCTTTACAAATTAGAAGTTTGATCTTTAAAAAATGCCTGATTTTAGTCAGTTGATTGAAGGCACAAAAGAAAAGACTAACAATGCAAACAACAAATACAAAAAATATTGCTTTTATCCAATAATGTCCTAGATATAGAAGTGGTTGATTACCTGGGGGCCCATTGCTCATACTTGTAATTCTAGCTATTCAGGAGGCTGAGATTTGAGGACCACAGTTCAAAGGACTCTTATTTCTCATAAAGTACTCAGAAAAATTCAGAAGTGATGCTGACTCAAGTGGTAGAGAGCTAGCTTAGAGCACAAAGAGGCTCAGGGACAGAGCCCAGACCCAAGCACCAGCACTGGAAAGACCAAAAAAGTGGCTGATTAATTGAAAATTTTCACAGCTCACACAGTTGTTCTAATGCTGAGTAGTTTTCAGACACAGTTGGCTTAAAACCAAATGAATCCTTTGAGACCTTTCTCTATCCCCGAAGCAGCAATGCACCTTAAGAAACCCTCATTGGCAGGAGCCTCAACGCTGCTGCAGCATTTTGTATGACAAAATATCTGACAGTAACTCCTCTCACTGGGACAGCCATTAGGAGCCCAGGAAATATGCCAATAGACTGAGCGATCCATCAGCCCAGGAAGATGTGCCACTTTGGCATTTCCATTCTATTTTAAACAAAATCATAAAATAAATGTGATCGTGATATCTGAAATAATTTCAAATGTGTGATATTGTATTACATTGAGTAATTTTAATAACAACACTTATGACTTATTTAATTGATTATTTAATACTCTTAATGTTCTACAACAGCGATTTCAAAAGTACATTAGAATCACCTTGGGGAGCTCGTTAGCAGCAGATTGCTAAAATGCCTCCCTCTAAGTCTTTGCTGTAAGTTTAGGATGATGCTTGATCATTTAAATCTCTAGCAAGCTCCTAGAGGATGTTGTTAGTTCTAGAAACCACACTCATAGAAACAGTGGTCTACAATATACATTGTATTTTGAGATTTGCAAACTAAGATTCCTCATTGATATTTTATAATCTCCTAAAATCCTTGGTACTCTTGAAAACATTATAATTATAAAATTTGCTTATTTTATTTGTTTTTTTAATTTTATTGTAAAGTTGATGTTCAGAGGGATTACAGTTACATAAGTCAGATAATGAGTACATTGCTTTTTGAATAGTGTCATCTCATCCCTCATTTCCTCCCAGCTTTTCCCCTCCCATCTCCCCTCCTCCCCAAGTTATAAAATTCATTTTAGACATAGTGCCTAGTAAGTATCACTACTGAATTGGTTCATCCTTAGTCCTATGGTTTCTGTGCTTCCCTGTCCCATCCCCCAAACAGGTAAACATATATACAAGACAAAGGGTACAGATCTCAAAAACAGTAACAAAAGGGAATAAACTAAAGAAAAAGAAAATGAAAGAACCACAAACACTGCAAATAAAAACCTCTTAAAGTCTGGGAACTAACTAGAGGTGTGACTTAAGTTGTAAAGTGCTAGCTGTGAGCACAAAAAGCTGAGCAAAACCATGAGGCGCTGAGTTCAAGCCCCAATACAGTAAAAAAAAAAAAAATAGTCCTTATCTCCAACTAGACACAGTGGCTCAAACTTGTAATCCTAGCTACTTGAGAGGAAGAGATCTAGGACTCTGTGTTTGAGGACAGCCACCTCCCCAGAAAAAATTCTGAGATTCCATCTCAACTAATGGCTGGCACCGTTGTATATGCCTGCAATCTCTAGTGACATGAGGAACTACAAATCTGAGAATCACAGTCGAGTCTTCTGGGCGTAAAGCAAGAAAAAACCATCCTCACAGAACAGGGGCTGGTGACATGGCTCACATGGTAGAGATTTTCCCAACAAGTACAAGGCCCTAAATTCAATCCATATAACCATCCCTTTAAAAGTCCCCAACTTATTTAACTGGCCTTAGGATCTTCAATGTCCAATAAAATAGCTACTAGGTACATATAGTTATGTACAATATTCATGTCCTCACTAGTTACATGAGAAACTAGTCAAAGGACATTGTTTTGAATAATTGAGTTAGTAGTCTTTTACTTTTACAATTTCCCTAAAGTCAGGTCAGTCTTTTCCATAAGTACAGCAGACAAATCTATCTGTGATGTGATTTCAGGCATTGGATCTTCTCTATACATGTTTAGTTCAGGAAAATGAAACAGGCAACACACACACACACACACACACACACACACACACACTTTTATAATTCAAAAGCTAATCTTCAGAGACTTTCAAGACCAAGATTGAGTATAAAGACATATATATTGGGAATCTGTATGTATAGATGTTTCCCCTTGCATATTTTAATCACATGCAACATTGTTATTGTCAGCCTTGGATGTTGAAAGGGACTAAGGGACAGGGAAGTGTTTCGTTTCAAAAACTATAAAAGCTATCTTATCCATTTAGCTATCTTATCTTGTAAAGGAGCATAGGTATTACATTACATGCTTCCTATTATAGAAGAACAGAGTGCAGGCATACCTTTGGATCTGAGAGTCTTGTTTATAAAATCAAACTAATAGGAATGCTATAGAGAAGAAACTGACAAAGAAACTGCCAAAACTTTGTCTTGCATTTGTCTTGTATGAAACTTTGATCTCCTAGTTGTAAAAGCTAATGAGCAGCTTTACAAGAGTATGACAGAGCAATCTCATCATCCTCTCTTGTAGATGGCTTGCTAACTAGGTCCACTTTTTAGTGCAAGGAAAAGATAAAAAGTAGATATTTCAGCCTTTCAATGCTTACTTTATTTATTGTATTTTATTTTAAAAATACAGAGTTAGTATAATGAGCAGGATGGGCAATATTCTCAAATGACCTTCAAAATCCCTTGGTCCCCTTGTGTTAGTCACGTGCCCTGACCGAACTCTTGAACTTAATATTATTTGCTTTATAATACTAGATTATATGGTGAAAGGGATTATTCATATGTCATTAAGATTGTAAAATTGGGGCTGGGGATATAGCCTAGTGGCAAGAGTGCCTGACTCGGATACACGAGGCCCTAGGTTCGATTCCCCAGCACCACACACCACATATACAGAAAACGGCCAGAAGCGGCGCTGTGGCTCAAGTGGCAGAGTGCTAGCCTTGAGCGGGAAGAAGCCAGGGACAGTGCTCAGGCCCTGAGTTCAAGGCCCAGGACTGGCCAAAAAAAAAAAAAAAGATTGTAAAATTGTGGTAAAATACAGAGATTGTCCTAAGTAAGAATATTTGACTATCAGATACAATCAGATGAACTCTTAAAACATTCAGAGCTCTTCCTACTGCGAGTGAGTCAGAGTATAGAAGACTTAATGGAGGAGAGGGTCTCTGTTACTGGCCTTGAAGAGGAAATAAGATGCCCCTAGGAACTGAGTGGCCTCTGATGCTAGCTAATAAGGGAATTAGAAACGAAATTGTACATTCAAATCTGTAAATCATTTGAATAACCTCAGAAGAGGATTTCAAGCTTCAGATGAGAAAACAACTGGCTAATAGACTCATCTCAGTCTTGTGAGATTCTAATAAGAATACATAGCTGTGCTATGACCAGGTTTTTTTCACTAAAAACTGTGAACTAACAAATTTGGGTTCATTTAAGTGGCTAGGTTTGTGGTACTTCTTACTGGTAGAAAATTAATGCAATGGACTATAGTTTATAATTTGCAAATTGAAGAGTTTGATCACATTTTCTTGTCTAAAGTATATGAGATAGTAGCATGTTCCTGTCCATGTGATTCAACCTTCAGGATTCAGAGGAGCTAAAGGGAAGAGTATATACAGTGATTAAATAAGTTACTTTTCTTTCACTATAACAAAATATATGTCTTGACAAATACTTAGCACTACTTTGTAATGTTTTCCTCCTCTTAACCTTAATTTCTAGTCCAGTTTGGGCAGTCTGTAAGTAGATGCTCAGAAAAAGACAGATCTACTGACCTTCAAGATTTCCCACCTAATTAAACATGACCTTTTTTAAAAAAAATCTTTAAAGTAGTTATAGGAAGGAACTGCCATTTAGCAAAACAATTTATGAATACACTGTATCTTGATCAATGACATCCCTTTCAAAATTGTCACCTGTCCCTCCCTTACCAACCCGTTTTCTATTCTTCTTAATTTTGTAGGTTATACATTGAACTATGGACTATATTGTTCCTGAATTCTCCTTGTCATTAGTCTACGCCTTGCCCCTTGACTCCACCACACCCCTTTCAATAACCCACTTTCTGGTGTTTATTTTATTGAACTTTGTCTTTGTCTTTCTAAGGAATTACACTATTTGAGTTCTCCCTCAAATCTACTATGCTTGAATTAATTCACTTGTATATACTTGCATAACAATGCATGTGGAAACTAGATTTAGCCTAGAAACTTTTAAGTAAACTGCTATTCTATGTTTAAATTGCTAATTGTTTCATAATTTGGCTATGAGGAAATTGCTATAGTGTATTATGGCAATTAAAATTAAATTTAAGTTAGATGGAAAATTAAATTAAAATCAGATGAACTAAAAGAAGAAATATTTAATCTCAGGAATAGATTATTAAATGTATCGAATAATAACCAATGAAAATCTCTTCTTATTGATATGAAATATGTAGGTTAGGAATGGGACATATTATAAAAAAAATTTTAAAAATTATTTTTGGGGGCTGGGAATATGGCCTAGTGGTAAGAGTGCTCGCCTTGTATACATGAAGCCCTGGGTTCGATTCCTCAGCACCACATATACAGAAAAAGCTGGAAGTGGCGCTGTGGCTCAAGTGGTAGAGTGCTAGCCTTGAGCAAAAAGAAGCCAGGGACAGTGCTCAGGCCCTGAGTCCAAGCCTTAGAACTGGCAAAAAAAAAATTATTTTTGTATTATCTTTAAGTAGCTGTACAAAGAAGTTATCATTCAACAAATTACTTTATATGTATAAGACACCTTGATATTTCCTGTTAGTCTCAAAATTTTCTCACAAACATCATGGAAGAGAGTAACTGGTCTTTATTTCAAGAAACTCAAGCAGTGTACCAGTGTACACTAAAATGGTGTTTCAGCCTTAATTTTAGCTGAGATTTTCTTGCCATGAATTTCTCTTTAGAAAGAAAAGTCTTTTATTTTTAAACTTCATACTAAAACAATTATTTAAATAAGTCTACACTTATGTGGTACAATGAGAACAAGAGGCTTATATATTTTAATTCACATAAAATTGGTGATTTGATTTTTCAGTTGGGCACAATTCAGCAAACCCAATTAATTAGAACTTAGCACAGTTCAGCAAATACTGCTAAGTGATTTCCAATTGTCTTGAGGTTATGATTAGGATGATAATAATTTCTGGCCTTTTTAGATTAGATATTCTAGTATTTTGGACGGAACATGTCTAATATTAAATAGTAATGTATTTTTTGCTTTCCTAATTAGAAAAAATGGAAACAATCCAGGCTGCCTTTGAAAAAAACTCATTGTGGAAGTAGGTGTGTAATTATTTTATTTTATGGAGTTTCAAGAGCTTTAACTTTTATTCAAGTCCCATATTGATTCCTCAAGTCTAAAGAGATTTTTTCATACCAAATGTGTCCAATTTTTTAAGAGATACTCCATTACCCATCATTAGATTGTATAGTTCTCAACTTCATTCAAAGTGTATGGTCTTCGGTGTGTGAGAAAAAATTATATGAAACAAAAGAGTATCTTGATAAAGGGAAAATATTTCTCTCAGCACGCAATATTTTCAAATTTTAATGTGGGTAGTTGAGATCAATTTGGAATCTTCTCAATCCTTTGTCTTAAGAGAGAACTTCATGACTTCTGCAAGTAGCATTGTTCCAATTAGATTGTATCTCCTGATAATTTCAAACATGAAGTCTATGAATGTAATAAGTACATGTTAGAAGACCCATCTTGTAAAGGAATACAAATCAATCATTGTTTCTGTAAGAATATGAGTGCTTCCATTTGTCATGTATATTTCTAAATACTCTACACATGTTAACAGTATTTTTCACAAAACTGTGAGACAGATATCACTATCCACATTTATCAGATGGAGTGGGACAGAAGAAAGCCTATGTAGTGTCACATAGAATGAACTGAATGATCCATGGAGATTAAACTTGATCTCAAGCAATCTGATTCTAGGGTGTGTGTGTGTGTGTGTGTGTGTGTGTGTGTGTGTGTGTGTGTATGTGTATGTGTGTGTGTGTGTATTTCAAGTTAAATCTGAAAAAATATTAGGCTAAATTATCTGGAGGGGAGTGTTGGAACACATCTCTTGCTCACTTGGTTAGCTTTCTTGGCTGATGCTGTACCTCTGGAGCCATGCCTCCAGCCCTGCTTTTTGCTGGTTATTTTGGAGGTAGAGTTTATCTGACTTTTCCACCTAAGCTGACTTCAAACCATGATCCTCTGGATCTCCACTTCTTGCGTAGCTAGGATTATAGATACTAGGCACTGGCACACAGGTAAATTGTCTTTACATTAGTAGTGATTAAATTACGGATGGGATATCATGGTATAAAAGAAGCATATTTGGAAACATACTTCTAACACACATAAGTACACACATGCAGGCAATAGTAAATGTCCATTTATTTCACATTATATTTTCTGCAGAAAAATACTCATATTTGGTTTGTTTCCTTTCTCGTTTGATTTTCAAAACAATGCAAGTTATATAACAACGCGGTGGCACAGATATATTACTCTGTGGAGATATGTGCTTTCACAACATTGGCAAGTGGCTGGAGATTGATGACACAAAACGGCTCCGGCAGTTGATCAGGCATTGTGTGCTCTTCTCCTCTAATGAAAGAAGTAGCTACACATAGATCATAATTACCAACAACTATCTGTTCTTGTCAATGACAAAAGAAAATCACATTCAATTTCATTGTGCATGTATTAGAAATTACTTGCAAATATTAAATAAAGAGAATGCATTATAGGTAGAGAAGGAATACATTAAAATCAGCTGAGATATTGATAAGATGCAACAACAGAAAGCAGAATCCAAGGCATTATCCAAGGTAATAACATTTTTGGCATGGAACATGACTTAAATATTCATGCATTGGTAAATGTTTCCCTGTTTCTCTTTATAGCAAAGGCAACAAGCATGTAATCACCAATATTAAGTAAATTTGAGGAAGTAACTAAGCAGATGAAATCTTTCTGGACATTCTCCAGCATTCTAAAAGTATACTTAATCCCATGTCTGTATATTTGGATAAATGATTGCTTTAAAAAAAAAACCTCTATGAAACACACATACGTTGAAATAATGTTTAAAAGAGCACAAACAAATATTGTCTTTGGGGCCCGAAGCAGAGAGATAATTTTATCCAAATTCTATAAATTGGAAGAACTTTACTATGTTATTCTAAAACCTCATCTAAGTTCAATACTACTTAATTCAGAGATGTGACATACAAAAATACTATTTTCACTACGGGATATAACTGTTCAAGTATTCAGAATAATGGAGGGGAAACCTGGAAAATACTGGTTTCAGTTAAATTTGAATTTGGAGTTGTAGTCACCTATTCATAGCCTCAGCATGCAGCTAATTCTGTTTTCCGATTATATTGTTAAATTATACTTGCATACCTATACAAACTTTAGAAAGCTTGGGGCTATAATAACTTCACAATTTCCTAAGTGAGAAGAAAGTTAGTGATCTTTGATCACATTAATCTCATGCTATAATTGATGACACCAAGCAGAAAAAAAATAATCAAAATTAAGAGCTTCAGTATTCCCAATGGATACTCACTGTCTGGCTTTGTTGCTACATCTGTTCTTATTGGGCTGTGTGTAATGTCAGGGCTTAGAGTTTTTAACCACTCCTGAGGTTGTGTAGTGATGTTCTTGCCTGGAACTCTATATTCAAAGAATCTCCATTTACTAGATATTTTTCTAGAGTTTTCATTTTTTTCCATTTATTTATTTCACTTATTTCATTTATTTTTTTCACCATGACATTTATGAATGTATTTCTCATGAATCTAGTAAATAAGTTCATGGTAGTTAATTATGAAGACAAACAAGCCATCAATCCACATTCCATAGAGGAATTTCAAGCAGATTAAACTATCTGATGTGTTTAATATAGTATTCTAGACATAGAAATAAATGACCATTTCCTTACTTCTATCTACTATTATTTTAATTTATGGTATTTTCCTTTTCCTTTTGGCCATGTTAGCTTATGCTTTTTAATTGACTTTCTGCTTCATTATTTTCATTTACCTCTTTATTGCTATGTAAAATAATTGGCTTTACATGTTTTTAATTTTCTCTGTTATTTAGAAAACAAAAATCTTTATTCTAAATTTGAATGACATTAACATAACTAAAATATCTGATATCATTGAATGCTATCAAAGATATGGGAATGTTGAAACATTAAATTTACATGGCACTATCAGGAAAAAAATATCTAGCAGGAATTTTTAATCATGTCACCCTATTCACCATTCCCTCCCCACCATATACTGCTTCCAAACTAATTATATCAATTCCACATAATTTTTCATCTATACACATCAAGTATTTTTATTGTATTCACCCACTGTTCCCTCCTTCAGTCATCCATCCACTCTACCTCTGCCTTTCCCCATTTAAAACATTTCTGAGCTTCCTAATACTTATTTCATTGAACGTTTATTTTCAAGTGGCATATACAATGTTATTTCACTTTTTATAAATTTATTTTTATTGTCAAGGTGATGTGAAATAATGAGTATATTTCTTATCAAATATTGTTATCCTCACCCTCATTTTTTCTCTGTTTCTTCCCCCCTACTTCCCCCCACCAAATTGTAAAGTTCATTTCCAACATATTATTTTTTGAGTATTGCTGTTTCATTGGTTCACCTTTTGTCCTTCATCTCACCATTTGGTTGTTCCCCTTACCTTCCCCAGATTAGATAAATGTATATACAAGACACAGGGTACCAACATCAAATATGGTGACAACAAGGGATAAAACAAAGGGGGGGGGGAAATGAAAGACAAAAGAAATAACTTCACACTGTACATTAAGAACAACAATAATAAAGAAAAAAACCTTGTTTCCATGTCTTGGAGTTCTTTTCAATTAGCATCATCTTATATGGTCATACATACATAGCTACTAAGAAAACTCTATTACAAAGCCATAATAACAAAAACAGCTTGGTACTGGTACAAGAACAGGCCTGAGGATCAATAGAATAGAACTGAAGACCCAGAAATGAACCTGCAGACCTATGGCCATCTAATCTTTGATAAGGGAGCCAAAAAAAAATAGGATGGAAAAAAGACAGCCACCACTTCAACAAATGGTGCTGGCAGAACTAACTGAACACCTATAGAAAATGAAAGTTAGGACCAGAGTCACTCTTGTTAATACTCTCTATCAAATTGATCATACAAATTAAGCTACAGAGAAACATGAGAAGCAAATTTACTCCTGATACCTACTCATGCCTTAAATCCTAGCTATTTGAAAGATTGAAAATGGGAAGATTGCAGTTCAAGCATACAAACCAGGAAGAAAATTTTGCACCTCTTCTCAACTCAAAGCTGTGTAGCAGTGCCCACTATTCATCCTAGTTTGATTATAGGTTAATATAAAGAGAATCACAGTTCCAAGTAAACTTGGGGGGAAAATATGAGACTCAATCTCAACAGAACAGAAAACTGGACCTAGTAGTGTAAGCCTATCTTCTCAGCTATGATGAGAAGTCTGAAATAGGTGATGAACAGTCCAGGCATAATCTGAGAAGGAAGGTTCTTAAAAAAAATAGTAACCAGCACAAAAAAGGCTAGGTATATGTGGCTAGGATACTGTTAAAAATATTGGGGGACAGAGTCCCAGATCTGGACCCTTTGGGAACCAGAGTCCATCTCATTGTTTCTTTCATTTCCAAATAAACCAGTTCTGTCAATTAAAAAATATATATTGGGGGAAATTTTAGAGTTGTGTAAAGTGTAACAGAAAAGCGAATTTAATCAAAGTGTATTTGTACATTATATACACAAAATATACATATACACATATGTACAGTTTCTTTCTTCCACTAAGACTGTAACTCCCCTGCCTTTCATATCTTCTTATAATGATATTTTTATTTAAAATCTTATTTCTAGTACCACTGCTATACTAAATTTATCTTTGTTCACCTAATTTTATGGTCATTATTCTACTTCTAATGCCTTACTTTCAGTATTTCCTAAAAGTGAATCTTTAGCTAAGAGCTAAGAACTAGATAGAGTGCAGGGAGTTTATTTAGAATATGATTCCAGAAAAAGCAAATGAACAAGTGGAGAAAATGAGGCTGGGAAATAAGTGAAGCCTGTTATGTCTTAAACAGAAAGTTGATGCACTGCAACTACAGCAACATTCTTCTGAGAAACTCCAAGTTAAACTGGGGACCACCACTTGCTCCACTAGAGGAGGATGTAGTATTTGTGTATACTGACTCTCATATCCCATTGATCAGGAGTTGAGATGATGCATGGTCAAGCATGTACCTGTGTTGCTAGTAAAAATCCTCAGGCAAAAGACCAGAATTATAGATGCTTGAATATTCAGGTGGTGCTGTTAGTTGTAGATGAACTTGGAGGTAATGTAAAATCTGTAAGGCAGAACATAAATGGAATGTCACAAACATACATACTTACCACATGTTCCTAATACAGCTTTCCACGCCTCAATTTCTGCTCATTTATCATCATCAAAATTATTTTATTTACATATTTTACTTATATTTGTTCTCTCAGCAGAGAATATTTGAAAATAGAAGGACCTTATGTTTTTTCTTTGCCATAATTTCCTGAGTGTTTGAACAGTGACTAGAATGCAATCAGTAAATATATCTTAAATAAATAAAAGCAGACTATTCTCTGCAAATTTCTTATTCAAAGTACTGATAACATTTTCTAGAACACTCTGAATTAAGGCCTATCTTATAACATTCTTAGAAGTTTATAACTTTCCTTTTCTTGTAAAAGCACGAACTGTGCTTTCTAAACCGTGACTGTCTTGCATTATTTACTACAGGAGATGTCAGCATATTTTGAAGAGTTGGTGATATTTCTAAAAAATGCCATCTGGTAGCCATATCAATCAGTAACTGACAAGGAATATATAGAAAAGCATCTTTAAGCCCAAGTGACAGGAACATGTAAACATGCACATTACCCACTCTATGCAGCTGTCCTAAGGGGGGAAAAAGTGCTATACCTAAGATGAATTGAATACAAGTATGTGTATATGTGTGTGAGAATATGAGAGAAACTTCAATAATGGTAGTAATATATCTTACATCTTCTTCTGAAATTGAAACCATAAAAGGAATATATATTACATATATAATAGATAAATATGTGTATTTATCTATTATCTATTATCTATTTTCTATTATCGCAAACTGCCAATGAACACCTTGTCCTGCCGGGAGCAAAGCAGTGACAGAGACTGGACCTTGGAACCGGTTTTGGGGTACCAGGGGATCTGCTGCGTGCCATCAGCAAGGGATCCAGAGGGTCCCGTGAACAGGGCTTTTATTCAACATCAAATAGAGGAATAGGTGCAGAAAACAAGGTAGAGTCTCTTTGAAGTTACCAACACCAGAATGGGGGAAACAATCCTAGGATTGGTGGCTTCCTGAAAACAGGAGGTGAAGGTGAGCAGTAAAAAAGGAAACAAACAAACAAAAACACACCATTTTGTTAGGCTCCTGCCAGGCTCCAAGATCTAAGGAAGTATGGAAGCTGGATGGTTTATACCTAGGGGAGAATCTGTGGCCTTTGTAATGCTAAGGGCAAGAGATCTTTCTCAGGCAGCTGTCAGTCTTCTGAGAGTCAGAGAATGGCCTTCCAATTCTCTTTGGCACACCTCAGGGCTCCACACTTACAGATTTCCACAATCTAATATATATCTATTATATATGTTATATAATAGATATATTAGACAAAGCCTTTTCAATTCAACGTCAGCTCAAGTATAATGCATCCTGATCAATGAAAAATAGATCTTTTAAATAAATTCCATAAACACATGTTACTAGAGAAAATATATCAGGGAAAGGTATATGTATTCATTCAGCTTTTGAGTGAGGGTACACTGACTATGATACAAAGATTGTAATGTTAATTGTGGAGAGAACAAACTGGGCTTTAGCTGGAGAAGACATCAATGTTGTGAATCTTGATTAGTCAGGCAAGCTGTTTAGACACTTATTATGGATGGCTATAAATGCTTGCACCTGTGAATTGACTCCGTAACTGTGCTTCTTCGATAACCTTGTGGAGGGGGAAGATAACAACAGGAAGTCCTGCACCTATAGGATTCCCCCCCCTAAAATCACTACCAGGTTATTCTTATTTAGGATGAGTTGCTATGGAGATTCAGGTCTCAAGCAGTCCTGGAGATTACTCTGCTAATGCATGGTGAACTGAGATTAGTAGTGCGGGATAAACAAAGCCTAAATCTGAAGCAAAATTTAGAATTATATTGTGTAACTGTACATTCCCATTTTTATAATGACTCCTCTATTTTGTTGTTTCCCTATATTTCCCTATCAATCTTTAACTCTAATTCTTTTACACAATTCATTTATGCATAAAACCTCTTTGGGAAGAAGAGAAATGTGGAATATATTTCTTTAAATATTTTCTTGCAGTATTTTAGAAACATTGAAAGTGAAGATCATTGAAGGAATATGGGTACTTTGTGGAGAGTAGGTTTTGGAAATCACATCCAGGGCCTTGCATTTTCAAGATGAGCATTCTACCACTGGGCTACGTTCTCAACCAAAGGTGAGAATCATTTTTAAAAGGAAACAACAAGGGCTGGGGATATGGCCTAGTGGCAAGAGTGCCTGCCTCATATACATGAGGCCCTGGGTTCGATTCCCCAGCACCACATATACAGAAAATGGCCAGAAGGGGCGCTGTGGCTCAAGTGGCAGAGTGCTAGCCTTGAGCAAGAAGAAGCCAGGGACAGTGCTCAGTCCCCAGGACTGGCCAAAAAAAAAAAAAAAAAAGGAAACAACAAGAAAATATTTCAATATTTTCAAGTTTTAGCAAGGATTTATTTTAGCATAACAGGGTTAAAGGAGCAAGTAGAAGATAAGGACACAAAATGGTGGCTCTTATCTGCAGCTTTTATACTTTTTGAGCTAGGCAAATGCAAATGTTCATGTCTCCTGGCAACTTCTAACCCTTACCATTCATTCTGATGGGGTAATGCGAGTGAGGCCTATCCAAAATGAAGATAATCTTTAGGACTTATTTTTGTTAGACATGCCTTTTATTATTTCAGCTCATTTTTGCCCCTATACATGTATATTGATTTAAAAACAAAAAAATGTGGAAATAAAAGCACTTCAAGGAAAATAAATCATTTTACTTTATACTTTCTCATCACTGTGATTAACAGCTGTCTATATAATATGGTTTATCCACACATGAAGATTAATTTGCAGCATGTTTAAAACATGACATAATCAAGCTGAACAGACACTCACATTGGTTTTAATATTCACCTTATTATGGTTTCTACGTGGTGTGACCGGACTGTAGAAGGAAGGGAAGGAACATCACTGTGGCCTGTGTTTATTTCTAATCTAAGAGATTTTCTGAAAAAATGTGAAAATCCAGCTGTAATTTTAAGAGGGACAGTTAAAAGCTAGGTGCTGGTGGCTCACACCTATAATCCTAACTTTAAGTAGACATCTCAGGAATCTCAAGATCTAAGGATCATGGTTCGAGGCCAGCCTGGGCAGCAAAGTCCGTGGAACTCTTATCTCCAAAAAACTAGTCAGAAAAGGCCAGAAGTGGCACTGTAACTCAAGTGGTAGAGCACTAACCTTGAGTACAAAGAGGCTCAAGGTCAGTGCCAAGACTAAGTTGAAGCCCTGCATCCTACAAAAAAAGAATGAGAGAAAAAGAAGTAGGACAGTACAGTCATTTGTGGCTTTTCCAGAGAACAATTATAGGCATGGATAGAGAAAGTGACACTCTTGGTAGGAAAATCATTGGTCTTAAATTGCTTATATCAGTATTTCTCAGGCACACATTGATTTAATTGTGGAGAAAAGCAAATAATGAAGAATGAAAATAAATGTATGGAATGAGGTAGTTTATAGTGAGGTTCTAAATCATAAGTAAAACAACTCAAAAACCAGAAGTGGCACTGTGGCTCAAAGTAGAGTGCCAGCTGGCCTTGAGCAAAGGGGCTGAAGGACATCGCTTAGGCATTGAGTTCAAGCCCCACGACCAACCAAAAAAAAGAGTGACTCCGAAAATATTTAGGAGATATTTGTTAAACAAAAAACCCAGTGAAGAGGATTACTTTTCTTTTCTCGGGTATAATAGCCAAAGGAGAAGATGTTGGAGGGGTAGGGCGGTGAAGGTAATAAAGGATTTTCCACCAAAAATTGAAGTTTTGATTAATATTTCTCCCTGTATCTTTTTTTTTGGCCAGTCCTGGGCCTTGAACTCAGGGCCTCAGCACTGTCCCTGGCTTCTTTTTCTTGCTCAAGGCTAGCACTCTGCCACTTGAGCCACAACGCCATTTCTGGCCGTTTTCTATATGTGTGGTGCTAGGAAATCAAACCCAGGGCTTCATGTATACAAGGCAAGCACTCTTGCCACTAAGCCATATTCCCAGCTCTCTCCCTGTATTTCTTACTAAGGACGTAATAAACAGGCCTTATGTTCACTATCAACTTCCAGGTCTTTTCCTGTGTAAGCAAATTCTGTTGGTGTGTATTATTTAACATTTTCAATACATTTAACTGTCCTGCACATTGAGTAGGTATTTGAAGGCAAATTAATTCATTTTTTGTAACAAGTAATGTCCTCCTGGATGTTGTACAATTAAAATTCTCCCAGTAATGTTTGAGGGCTTTCAATAAGTAACCTACATATGTTGTCAAAGAGCCAAAGAGAATTATAGTTTCAATAGTTAACTTGAGAACAAATATATGTAAACTTTTGAACAAATGGGAATATCATAATGCATTATCAAGCAGCCATTTGATTTTAGTATGGGTATTTGAGTGAAATTAATGAATTTTCATTTGAGCATATTGGCTTTCTATGCCTACAGAGTATGCAATTCAACTCTGGATTATCCAAAGTAGAAACCTTGCTTAAATATTACACTTGAAGGGAAAATTCAGCCCTCCTGTTTCCTTTGTCACTTTTTAGGCTGTTTATGTAAATCCAATTAGCTTAATGATTTCTATGTGCTGGAGAAATCTAGCTTCTGTCTGTCTATCTAAGATCACCATGTCTTTTTAATAGTTACTATGAGCTGAATTCTAATTTCTTCTTCCCTATTTATAGTTATTGATTAATTGTACATTGTCTCTCAATTTTCCCACTTAAGCTTTTGGTAAAATAGATACATATTTATCTAATCCTTTTGTTCTCGTATAAGACTTCTTGACAGTAATTGTATAGTCTAAGTATTATTGTGTAAAGAAATTCTGCTTGAATTACTTATAGAATAATCCCCTACTCAAATTTAATCGATAAGCCTCTTGTTTTTCTAATTAGTTATTATACAGGCTCAGACAGCTTACTGAAATCAATCTATTTCTTTCTATTTCAAATATCTGTACCATGCAGTGATCTTACAATTTTATTACTTTAATTCAACCAGTCAACTCTGACTAATTTGTCTTTATAATTCATACCCAAACCCTGAAATATTTGTGTGCTTTCTGAACTTTTAAATCCTCACTATCTTTTTCCTGACTTAAAGGGACTGAAGGGAAGTCTGATATTTCAAATATGATAATTCCTTCTAAAGAGTCTGTCATAATAATTCTGTCATAAAATCTCATTGTATGTTTCTTTTCCATTCTGTTGTCAGTCTGAAAATAGTATAGCTCTGTCTTATCCATTGTTTTGTTTTTGTTTTTGTTTTTGTTTTTGGCCAGTCCTGAGGCATGAACTCAGGCCTGAGCACTGTCTCTGGCTTCTTTTTGCTCAAGGCTAGCACTCAGCGACTTGAGCCACAACGCCACTTCTGGCCGGTTTCTATATATATGGTGCTGAGGAATTGAACCTAAGGCTTCATGTATATGAGGCGAGCACTCTTGCCACTAGGCTATATTCCCAGCCCCTTATCCATTGTTTTATTTTTATTATCTTTAAGTAGTTGTATTAAGGGGTACCAATTCAACTTGTCAATTTATGAGTACAATGTTGATTCATTACTAAAACCAAATAGGCTATGCTTAATAAATTTGAAACTCCTAGATGATACAATGTGCCACAGTTAGAATCTCTAGTAACTGATAACAAATTATGAAATGTTATATTCTATATAAAATTATTTGTATTACTCTATGAATTAAAATTTAATTTATATGTTATAATGTTTGGAGTCTTGACAAGTACACTGTAACGTATCTATAACCAAAATCAAACTATGGATCAGTTCTGTTTTCATGCTTTTCTTTTGTAGTCAACTCTTCCTTCCATGCTGAACTTCTAGTAATTATTTGTTCATTTTTCATTCCTAGAGCTTTGATACCACTTCCAGAATATCATATAAATGGAATAATTTAGTTAAATGCCTTCTGATCTGGTTTCTTTCGGTTATTTAAACACATATGACATTTTCTGTTTTGTTGCATATGTCAATAGTTGGGTTTTAAACCATTATTATTATAAATACACTTTCAGTGTATGGATGTATTTCTGTTGTTTATTCACCAGATGAAGGACATGTAGATTGTTGCCAGTATGTGGTAGTTATGAGTAAAACTGCTCTATTTCTCTGCATATAGGTTTTTGTACATTCATTAATTTTATTTTTTTATTTGATTATGTGTCTTCTAAATAATGACTTCTTTGTTCTATTTTAAAAATATTTTTATTATCTTCAAGGTACTATTCAATATATCAATTTATAAGCACAATGCTAATTTTTTTTAAAGTTTTTTATGCACCTAGGAAGTATTTTGCCAGATGCACTGAGGTTCATGGGGAAAAATTAGGTTCTAAGAGCAAGTTTGCACTCCGACTCTATTGAATTTCCCAAAGGCTTCACACTTTTTTCTGATCCCAGTTGTCCTTAACCAGTTTGTTAACAATTCCAGGTAGATTATTACTTTGTTTTTAGATGTGTAGACTGGTTGGTTGCCCTGTGTTTGAACCTCATTTAGGGTTTGGAGAAAAGCTGTAAATCTGTAGTTTGTGCAGCTTTTGTTATTGTAAGTAAGGGAATACTGTTCTTTTTAGCTCTCTGCCTCCCAAGTGGAAATGAGATCCTGTTCTGTTTGTAATATAACTTTTCATTTATCTGCATTGGGGAAATATAATTTTAAAAATTGCCAGCCCAGAAAACTTCCCCACACACTTAGAAAAAAAGAAAACAGTACAATTTTATTATTCAAATAAAATATTAAGCAATAATATGATACAAATAAAAGGACCAAAGGTTATATATACATGAAAGAAGAAATCTATTTATAGTGCAAAGAAATATATTTATTTTGTAAATAAATGATCAGTAGTTCTTTTGTCATCACACAATTCATCCTATGTTCACCTGGTAATTGGAGTGATCACTCTGATTTTCTAGTTGTCTTTGTTAGAAATTTAAAGTTCTCCCACCTTTCAGATAGGAGTTAAGTTTCCAACCTGGAAGCTGGTGGAGTCAGAGTTGCTCTCACCTAATGTCTCAGAAAAATGGGAACTAGGGGTGTTCTTTTATTTAATCTAAGAGATTATTTTTCTCCCTTAATCAGATGTGTGCCACAAGTCCTTGAGGGAATTTTCTTATACGTGAATTTTATAACATAGAAGACATAAGGTCATATGTGATTCTGGTTGAGAATAAAAGCAATGAAGCCCATTTATTGCATTCTTACTTTGTACCTGATGTTTCTTTATTTTATGTACTAAAAGAAGATGTAAAAAAAAAAAAAAGAAAGAAAAAAACGTGATTCACTTTTGGCTTTCAGGGACTTTAAAGTCTAGCTGAAAGACTAACATTGAAATGAATTAGTATTATTTAGTAAACTAATTACTGCAATATAAGTAAAAGAAAACATACAAAAGAAGCACAAAAAGGATTCACTCAGCATGTTAATGTCAAGAAAGTCCCTACTAATGAAGTGATGATTAAATATTAGCATCAAGTCTGTTGCCTGTGTCTGACACCTGTAATTCTAGCTACTCAAAGGGCTGAGATCTGAGGATTATGGTTCAAAGCCAACAGGGGCAGGAAAGTCCATGAGCTTCTTATCTCCAGTTAGCCACAAAAACACTGGGAGTGAAGCTGTGACTCAAGCGGTAAATTGACAACCTTGAGCCAAAAAATCAAAAGGACAGTATCCAGGTCCTGAGTTCAAGCCTTAGTACTAGCAAAAAAATAATATTTATTGAGAAGATTAAATGTTGGTCATTCATTCTGTTACTACAGTGCCCCATAGAGATTTGTGTATGTTAAACTAACCTTATAGCTCAGAGATTAATCCTATTCTGTTATGGTATATGACCTATTTTTACATGCTATTGAATTCAACATTCTAGTATTTTTTCTGTATGTCATCAATGTTGATTTGTCAATTTATTTACTGATAGATATATTTCATACACGTTCCCATTCTTTAAATTGTTTATTGTTATTATAACTGTTATGTTCAGAAGGGTTACAATTACATAAATCAGATAATAAGTACATTTCTTTTCTTTTCACCGGTCCTGGGGTTTGAACTAAGGGCCTGGGCTCTATCCCTGAACATCTTTGTGCTCAAGGCTTGTGCTCTATCACTTTAGCCACAGCACCACTTCTGGCTTTTTGTCAGTAGTTTGTTAGAGATAAGAGCCTCACAGACTTTCCTGCCTGAGCTGGCGTCCAACAGAAACCCTCATATCTCAGCCTCCTGAATAGCTAGGATTATAGGCATGATCCACCAGCACAGGCTAAAAGTACATTTCTTTTTGGCCAATGTTACCCCTTCCTTCACTTGTAATCCTAGCTACGCAAGAGACTGAGATCTGGAGGATTCTGCCCAGTCAGAAGAAAAGACTGCAAGACTTCATCTTCAAAATAACTAGCAAATATAGAGCTGGAGGCATGGCCTTTAGCTCATAAGGTCAGGAACAGCACGTAGGCCCTGAGTTCAAGACCCAGAAGCAGCATCAAAAGGTAGGAGCTCACTCATGAAAATGAATGTCCTATCTCAGCAGGTGGTATGGGAATGTGACCATGAGACAATGGCATGTTTGAGCAAGGACCAATATTTTTCCATCCAGTTTATATAAGATTAAACAAACTTCCTTACATCTGCATCATAAAACATTTTCATAATAAAAATATACACATGGGTAGCAGAATAACAAAAACAAGCAAACCCAGCGTTATTTTCATAAAACTTGTTAAACCAAAAGCCTAGACTCATGGATTGAGATGTATTAAAATCAAAATTAATGTTTTGTTAAAGCTTTAAGAAAGTGGTCCATAATTGCATCATTCATATTGACTGTCTTGAAAGATAGTGATATCACATTCCTGTCTACATCCCCATGCTCACACCCGATTTCCTTGAAGAGCCTTTTTATCTTCTTGGGCATGTAGGTTCTTCACTGCTATCATACCCACAACTTAGGAACAGAGAGATTATGGAATTGTAACATAATTCCTCACCAAATAGCACTGCATCCACAGATCTTCAGGAATAGAGGAAGGGTTAAATCAAATACATCATGAGAAAAGTAGATTGATTAATGTCAATGAAAACTGCAAGGGAAGCTCATATTTAAGAAATGAAAAAGATGTAGGATTGGCTATGAAAAATTACACCTAGAGGACTAGGATCTAAATTGAAATCCTTAGAGCTGTATTTTAAATTAAATGGACAAGGTGACAGTAATTTGAAATGAAGTTATTGAAACAATATATAATAAAGAATCTGAATTGTCTGCCTTTTCATAAGCAAAGGCCATGATTTGGTGCCATTTTCTTTGTGATAAGAACACTATAGGAAATCTAAGATCAATACTATATATAGATTTACTTGCACTAAACATGCTGTTTCTAAATTATTTTTGAAACATTAAAAAAGCAGTACTTGAGCCTGATGCAATGAAAAGTGTTTGCCAGATTTCTAAACTACATAGGTTGAATAAAACACTGAAATGATTCTGTAAAATGATGGCTATACTACACACTACTGATATCCTATTCATGTCTTCTCACCCTTACCATTCTTTGTTTGCAATCTGAAATTCAAACTGGTAGCTACTGAATTTATATTTTTTGGGTCACTGGTTGGCAGGCCAGAAGTAATGGCTAAGAATTCCTCCAAATACATTTTACTCAGTGATAGATGTGAGTAAATGTATAACTATGCTAACTTTCTCTCTGCTTAATTAGGATATCTCTTAGATGTGTCTTTAGTAGAAATAAGCTCCTTTCATCCCTATGGTAAGGTTGCTTATTGGATGATTTCCCTTTTCTCTCTTCTTTCCCCTCTCTTTTAGTGCTACACCTTAATAGCCAAATAAAATTAAATTTACTCCATACTTAGATTCAGGATTAGTTTTGTAAGAGAATCAAGCTAAGATCATAGGATTTTCTTATAATGGATAGTATCAACTGAAGTTAATACCCTATGTTATAGATTTTCTATGGTAAACTTAAAGAAGCAGATTATATGTCAATTAGTAAAAATTGTATATGAAACATTATCTTAAGTCTATTATTTATGTATTTACTTGCCAATTGTAAAGAAACAGCGAATACAATAACTACTGTTAAATTATTATACATTCAAAAATCTTCCTTTTCATTTTTGTTTCCTGTTTTTTTTTTTTGTTTTGGCCAGTCCTGGGCCTTGGACTCAGGGCCTGAGCACTGTCCCTGGCTTCTTCCCGCTCAAGGCTAGCACTCTGCCACTTGAGCCACAGCACCGCTTCTGGCCGTTTTCTGTATATGTGGTGCTGGGGAATCGAACCTAGGGCCTCGTGTATCCGAGGCAGGCACTCTTGCCACTAGGCTATATCCCCAGCCCCTTGTTTCCTGTTTTTAATAAACTAATTTCTACTAGTTGCTTTGAAACTAAGAGAAAAATCAATGCTAAGTATGAGTTTTGTACATTGAATTCATTTCTATTTGCTTAATCAATTACCAAAATTGATGTATCTCTTCTCATGAATATGTATCATGAATGTTTATCAGTTAGCACTTGGTGCATAGTCAACTAATCCATGATTTACTGGTTTAGAACAAAACCATTTATTTAGCTCACAATTCTGCATGTTAACAATTTAAGTTGGGCTCAACTGGAAACTTTTTGTGGTATTCAGCTGGCAGATTATTTGGACGTTGCCTTGTCTAAAATGAACATAGTGAGTATGGCACATGCTTATTCAGCATCCTCCAAGAGATCATCTCAAGCTTGTTCTTGCAGCTATGGCAGGACTCCAAGAGGAAGGCAGAGATCTAGGCTTGGAAATACCACACTGTCACTTCAACCACAACATGTGGGTCAAAGATAGTGTAAGAGCCTGAAGTCACATTGCAAAGTATATGTGGGCAACAAAAACTGAAGTGGATTTCTATATATAATCTATTTACACATGGACAAATTAATATAAATTATTATCAAAAATGAGAAAAAAGGTGAACTTCTTTTTTCTCTATGTCTAAATTGTTTTAGAAAATATATGTTATAATTTAATATAAAAATTTTCCAAGATGAATCCTAAGTGTGAAATATTTAATTTTGTATTGGTTTGGTTTGGTTTGTCTAAAACAAAGTCATGATATGTGCTCCAGGCTAGTCTCAAACTCTTTTTCTGCTTCTGCCTCCTAAGTGCTGGGATTATAGACATGCACCAACATGTCAATCTTTTTATTTTCATTTCTTTATTGTCAAAGTGATGTACAGAGGGGTTACCGTTTCATACGTAAGGCAGTAAGTACATTTCTTATCCAATATGTTACCTCCTACACCATATAGTTTTGTAAGTATTGCTGTTACCTTAGTTTGTCTTTTTATCCCTTTTTCTCTCCATTTTGATATTCCCCTTCCCTGGAACCAATACAATATCCAGGGTATGAAAATCAGTTACAGTGATATCAGGGCTAAAACCATGGGAAAGAAATACAAAAGAAAATGGGCATGATTTCACATGGCATGTTGAAAATAACAACAATGATATACCAGTTGTTTCCATAGCATGGAGTTTATTTTGCTTAGCATCATCTTATGTGTTCATATGGACATAGCTATTGCTTTATTGTGATCTTCTGCTAGGACTATCCTAGATGTGTAGTAATTATTCCCAATGAAGGAAACCGTAGAGCCTATGTTTCTTTCAGTCTGGCTCACTTCACTTAGTATAATTCTTTCCAAGTCCTTCCATTTCCTTACAAATGGAGCAGTGTCATTCTTTTGATAGAGGCATAGAATTCCATTGTGTATATGTACCACATTTTTTGGATCTACTCATCTACTGAGAGGCATCTGTGTTCGCTCCATATTTTAGCGATGACAAATTGAGTTGCAATGAACGTAGTTGTGCTGGTACAACATGCCAATCTTGAAGTATTTTTTCTAAAGATTATTTTGGAATTACCTAGGAAGGGCAGTGTTACTCACAGTTAAGAAAAAAAGTGAATCACTTAAATGTAGAAGTTTGTTTCACTTAACTACATATTATAAGTGACCAAAGTGCCACCAACAAAATGTGTTAAGAACAGAATTCCATTTAAAGTGACTAAATATTTACTATGTATCTGAAGGATGATTTTCTTTTGATAGCCAAATGTTAACTTTTTAGGAAAGAGAAAAATTGAGTGAGTGAAAGTAGTAACAAATCCTTAATGAGAATCCTAGACTCCTTAATTATAATTCCAATTGGCCTATTATGGTAGGAACAAAAACATTGATTTTATTCATGTAATTCATTACATGTCCCTTCTTGATCTCTATTAATATGGATTACAGTTCTACCTTCTCACAAAACCCATATATATTATCTAGACAAAGAATGGGGATCAGTTTAGCCTTAGCATTCCTAAACTAGCCATGCTAAATAAAAACTTCACCATGAAGTTATACAGAAGAGATAAGATACTGGTGACAGTAATGTAACCTTTGAAATGTGTAGGCATTTGGACATGTATTTAATTCATGTATCCCTCAGAAAAATTAAGAAGCTTTTGGGTATTAAATAATTTATTTTAAGTCATAAAGGGTATCATGTAAAAATGAATATTGGGGAAGTAGCACTGTGGCTCAAAATGGTAGAGCACTAGCCTTGAGCTGACAAGCTCAGGGACAGCACCTAGGCCCAGAGTTCAAGCCCCATGACTGGGCCCAAGTGGCTAATGCCGTATTCTTAGCTACTCAGGTGATTGAGAGTTGAGGATTGCAGTTCAAAGCCAGCTTGGGCAGGAAAGTCTTTGAGACTCCTTATCTCCAATTAACTCACCAGAAAACCAGAAGTGGCACTGTGGCTCAAGTGGTAGGGCACTAGCATTGAGCTGAAGAGCTCAGGGACCTCGCCCAGGCCGCAGAGTACAAGCCCCACGAACAACAACAACAACAACAACAACAACAACAAAAGAACATGGTCCACATATCAATTTCATTTTGTTTGTATGCCTTTCTGTATCAAACAGATAAATGAGGAGAAAAATACAGTTGCTAGAAAGATACGAAATAACAATAATAATAGCATAGGTCATTTACTGACCATTATTCACAAAGGTAAAAAAGTCTGCATACCAAATAGAATAAGTATTCAATTTAAGCAATACTGACTACAGTAATTAAGGACTATGAAATCATCAAGAATGTAGAAAGAATGCATATTGGAAAAATGAAAATTTCCATTTGTTCAAAGATTGTTTTTACTTTTTTCTCATTGAAACATAACATTTTATGTATATTGAAATGATTATTTGTCAGCTATTCCAATTTATGGAAAATACAAATACTTTTCTTATTTGTCTTTGTTCTTTTTCTGTTTCAGACATCCTCATTGCTCCCAAAAGCTACTTTTACCTTACCTTATAAAACAAGCCAACACACAGAATTCCAAAGTTAATAAAATATTCTCTTTGCTTGAGAAGAACATGACACAACATTAATTTTGAGATTTGTAAAAGCACATAAGACAAAACAATTGTTCACTAGATAAATAATGTGGGCATTTCTTATGTCTATTCAGTATCTGTTTCTGTTTATATAAAAACACACCCATCCCTACATGTATAGAAAGGAATGTTTTTTCAACTGTTAATTTAATTTTATATGGTATTGTCACCTGTGATAATAAATATATTTTGCCATTTGATATTTATTATATTATTTACTAAATGTTCTTATTACTACACATTTAATAAAAAGGTCAAGTAATTAGTAACATTTGCATAAATTACGTGGAATTTTTCCTCTTCCTGGGACTTATAGTAAGAGAAACAATTCAGGAAACTGATTTGAAGTGAAGATATGCAACTTGCTTTTGCCAAAGAAAAATAGAAATGAGATTTTGTTTCTCTTTTAAATGGTATTTCTGCCTTGTGATGTAAAATTTCTGGAGCATCATATAAAGTCAACAACTTGAACTTGATGTTATCAAATTGCAGAATGCCAATTATATGTTTATAAGGAAAATAGTAAAATTAGAAGTTATCTTCAAATATCTTAACATCTATAATTCAGAGCTTTTACAAGTACAAAATAATTCCTTTTCTACTAACTAATACCAGAAATAGGAAATCTTTCTCTGCATACTTGCAAGTTTGCTATCTAAATAACATCTTTTAGCAATTCTACAGATGACCTAAATTTGAGAATTGACTTGGGATATTAAACTGAAGAAACTGCAAACAACTGCAAATATCCCAAACAACATATACAAGCATGCGCTCAGTGACTGAGTGAAACAGAAAGCAATACACTCATTTTGAACATGTCTACATGACTGCACACATTGTGAACCCAGCCACTGTAGTGTTTCTGACTATTGGTCAGTTGGAAAGCAATTACTTTGGCAGTCTAAATTCAGAAAATATATCAACATCTTGACAAGGTATAAATCAGGGAAGTCATCAGCATCTTTCAACATTAAAATGTTGTCAAATATATCAAGATAGGACAATCAGAGACTTTAGCATCATGGTTTCCTTTCCAGAACTACTATTGGCCTCCAAAGAATTAAAACATGATGTTATATAACTGATAACCTAACATACAAAATGCATTAAGTCTGTGATGTTTCTTAAAAAATACTGATAGAGTCCTCACTTTTTATGGTAAATACAGATCTCCACACTCCAGCTCAGAATCAACTGTGGGTCTGTAGGAGATTATGTCTGCACATCTTAAAATTGGTCTGCTTATTTGTGCATTTTTACAAACATGAGTGGAAACAAATCTACACTTGGTTGGAAATTTTGCTGTAAATTTAAAGGAAACTATTTGCTATAAATTTTAAATATCTACATCAATCCCTGCTTTTCCCTTAGTCTAAGCTTCTCTGGTCATCTTTATTAGTTATCTGCTACTCAATTTTGTTTTCCAATTCTGAATAGAGAAGTTAAAACCCATGTATCTGTTTGTCCTGATTTCTCTTGAAAATAGTGAATTTAGATTATTCCCCCCTTAAAGTGATAAATACTACACATCTACTGGCATAGGCTGGTACATTCTGAGTAAAATGCCAGGGGATTTTCAAATAGAAGAGAGAAACGACAAATAGGATTTCATCAAGCAAAAAAGTTTCTGCACAGTGAAGGACAGTCACTAAGCTAAAAAGACAGCCTACAGAATGGAAGATCTTTGCCAGGTCTATGTCTGACAAGAGCCTAATATTCAAATATATAAGGAGATCATAATTCTAGTCCCACGAAGAATCAGTAACCCAATTAATAAATGAGAAAAGGAGTTAAACCGAGACGTCTCAAAAATAGATTTAAAAATGGCCAATAGAGACATGAAGAAATGCTCTGGTCATAAAGGAAATACAAATCAAAATAACACTAAGATTCCATCTCACCCTAGCAAGAATGGCTGTCTGCTAAAAAGAAAATGCTGGTGGGGATGTGGGAAACCAAAGAACCTTGTTAAACTGTTGGTGAGAATGTAAACTAGTACAGCCACTATAGAAAGCAGTTTGAAAGTTCCTCAAAATACTCAACATATATCTACCTCATGATCCAGTGTTAACATTGAGCATTTATTCAAAAGATTATGTCAGGGTACAGTAAAATCATTTGCATTCTCCCTGTTTGTTGCTGTACTATTTACAATAACCACAATATGTAAACAGCCTAGATGCACTACAACAGAGAAATGCATCAGAAAATGTACTATATATGAATTTTACTCATTCAGCAGGAAGAATAGTATTATGTCATCTGCAGAAAAATGGATGGACTTACAAAAAATTAAGTTAAATGGTGTAAGTCAGGCTCAGAGAGACAAATGGCACATTTTTAACTTGCATGTGAATATTAGATCTAAATTACAAGCATATGTGAAAAATGAACAGGGTCATATGCATATATACATAACCATATTGTCTAAAGTATAGTATTCACAGGGGAGGATTGCAGTGATTGTCCTTTGAACAACCAATACATAGTTTAACAAAATGAAGAAAGAAAGAATGGAAGGAAGGAAGGAAGAAAGAAAGAGAGAAGAAAGAACGAATATTATGCAATCATATTTAAATTACTTCAAGCAAAAAGCCTCACAATTTCTGTTTAGACTCTCTATGTCATTAGAAATGTCCACCTTTTTTGTTTCCCCAAGACTTGGTTTTGGTCATCTGTACATTGAAATGTTTCTTGCTGATTTTCTTCTTCAGTGGGCATCAGTTCAGTTCTGTTCCTGGAACAATCAAGTAGCTTCCCCTTTCTCTTTCAAAAATATTTTTCTAAACCACAGTGACACAAGGATACATGACATTAAGGATTTTATTGCTTGAGTCATATCTCATGGAAAATGCAATTTTATTATGTAATGTGGGGAATTCAGTCATTTACTGGTTTGTGGAGAAAATCCAATTTGGATTAATATGGAATGCTTTTCTAAATCCAGTTTTATATGATTTATGATTACTTTGAAATGCATTTATTTACCCTTTGATGGCTGACTATAATCTTTTAGCTACATTTTACCTTTTGTCTAAATCCGTGTCACTTGAATTGTGGTCCCAAGGTCAGCATCCTCATCAATATTTAGTGATAGCTGTTAGAAATATAGGATCTCAAAAATCCTACACTGGAGCCTCAACTCCAATCTGTGGTTGAAAACTTCTATCACCAGGTAATTTGTAAGCACACTTAGAGTCGGAGAGTCACTGTTCAAGACAAACAGTACAAGAAATGTATCCAACGCCCAACGTATGATACTGTAACCTCTCTGTACGTCAGTTTGAAAATAAAAATTTGAGAAAAAAAAAATAAAAAATAAAAAATAAAAAAAAAAAAAATTATCATCAAAAAAAAAAAAAAAAAAAAAAAAAAAAAAAAAGAATATGTTATGAATAAAAATTCCAACTGGTCTTCTTTCCTATGGTTTATCTGCTGTTGTGAGTGTATTTGCTTTTGGTATCCTGGTTATTGTATATACATTTATATGAATTAGGGAATTAGGGAAGGGAAGGGGAACAACAAAATAGTGAGACAAAGGATAAAGGGCGAACCAATGCAACAGCAATACTCACAAGACAGACTTTGGACGCTAACTGCTGCATTGCAGAAACAAGATAGAAATGATGGAGTCCATTAAAATACTGTTTCCACATTTCCCTATGGCATTTTGTTTTCTGAATCAAGAACTATATTGTCTAGTACAGTAAGGTAGTAATCATATGGGTTTAATGAGTTCAAATTAAATTAAAATTTCATTTCCTTATTTTTTCTGGTCACATTTAAAATACTGATGTATATTGGATAGTGCAGATATTGGCAATGCATATCACCATAAAAAGTTCTAGTGGAAAAAAAATATATATATATATATATTTGCCAGTCCTGGGGCTTGGAACTCGGGGCCTGAGCACTGTCCCTGGCTTCTTTTTGCTCCAGGCCTGCACTCTTCGAACTTGAACCACAGCGCCACTTCTGGCCTTTTCTCTTTATGTGATGCTGAAGAATCAAACCCAGGGCTTCATGCACGTTGGGCAAGCACTCTACCACTAAGCCACATTCCCAGCACAGAGTACTATATTCTAAGTTGAGTTTTGAGACTGTCAATTGCACAGCTTCTATATTAGATTGGTAGCTTCAGTGAACCAGGATAACCAGTTGAAAGAGAAAATTTTGTTGAGGGGTTCTTCCCGGAGCACTTAGTCTGTTTCTGAAACATCAAAATATTTCACAGGAAAAAAAATTGCATTCCTCTATTCTGTGGACATCCTGGCAGGAGCATCCTACTAGAAAGGAGAAACATGGAAAAGGGAACATATCACTCTCACTCTGTGAACCTGGGTAAGTCACTTCACCAATCTCAGGTTGAGTTTGCTCCTGTATACAATGAGGATATTGTGTTTAGTTCTTCCCATCTGTTTTTATAATTGTCAAGCTTGTAAATTGGACATCTCTACTACTGCCAAATGAAATGTGCTATAATCATCTTAGATATCTGTCTATTGTTATAGCTTATTGTGAAAGTCTTGGAAAAAATATAGTATGTGGATAATTACACATATGTGAGTGAAGTATTTTCAAAATACATTTATAAGGTGTCACGGTAAACAAATTAATGAAAGAACATGTTCAGGTATTGTTAATTTATTAGACAAATTAGACACATAGAAACATTTGTTTAGCACTTATTTACAGGAAAGATAGACTGGAAAAGAACAATACAGTATGTGAGGTTTATTTTATTTTATTTTCTCACCCAGTTGCCCTAACTCTCCCTTCTTCCTGTTACTGTTTCAGTCTATTCACTTTTCTCAGCTGTATGTATTTATCACTTCTAATGGAGTTTTGGGGGTTTCATTCAATAAATTTACGTGTCTAATAAAAAAAAGTGTATAGGACTGAGGGTAAGTTACAGCACACTCCTAGCACACACAAAAAAGCCTGAGCAGTCTGCAGCACCAAAATGAACAAATAAAGAATGTAAGACTTTACAAGTGCCCAAAAGAAGATATGTGACCCTGAATGAAGAGTCAATAAGAACTTTTCAGAAGATGTAATCCTTGAACTCCAAGTGAAAAAAATAAAAATGAAAATAATCTGGGTAGAATCAATAACATATGTAACAATACATATGCATCAACCCACATGAACAATATATGGACCATAGCTGGCTCCCTGAAGCTTCATGATGGCAGGAGACAAGAGAGGGCACCACAAGCAAAAAATCCTACTTCTCAATTCATAACAACCTATGTAATTTCCCAGAACAAAGGAATGTTTCCAGGTAATGGGCATAGATCAACCAGTTAAAATGCCTCTTAGCAAATGTAAGGCCCTATGTTCAAACCCTAGCATCACAAAAATGTCAAGTTTCTGTTTTAATGTAAGTTTTTCAAATTCTTTCACCTATATTCTTTGTATATTGACAAAATTAGTTCTTCAAAATTTGTTTGTTTTTGTGCTGGTCCTGGGGCACCAATTCTGACCACTGTCCCTTAGCTCCCCCCCCCCGACACACACAAAAATATTATTCTACCACTTGAGCCACAGTTCCAACTCTAGTTTTTGGGGGGTTAATTTGAGAAAAGTCTCAAGACCTTTCCGGCCTGGCCTGGCTTCCAACCACAATACTCATATTTCAACCACACGAGCATCTTTGACTGCAGGTATGAGCCACTGGCAACTTCTGAATTTTAAATGTGATTTTTAAAATAAAAATGGAGTATCAGATCTTTCTTTAATCAAATCATTTATAAATTTTCATAAAGAAAAGGACAAAATGAATTATTATAAAGAAAAGGGAGTATTTTGAAGTCTTCTGTACTATATTAAGTTACCTTCTGCTTACTGCAAACATTGGAGGAAATGTATTATCTCTAAGATTTTACTGAATGTTACAAAACATTGAATTTATTCTTAACAATAGACATTACTGTTGACCTATAGAATTTCCAATGGTTAGCATTATTCTTATTTTACTCACTTTTTTATTATTTTTCAATCCTTAGATTTCTAAGCAAATAACAGAATATGGCTTGTTATTTCTCTGGAGTAAGGTGAAAATATGTTTCTACAGTAGTAAGGCTACTTATTATAATGAATGAAAATTGTCAATGATTTATGACAAAAATGGCCTCATATATACCAACATAAATATTATCTATCATAATTGTACTACATTATTAATATAATTATTCACTACTAAGTTTATTAACCTAAAATTAATTTTGACTAAAAACTATAGCTGGGCACCAGTGGCTCACACCTGTAATCCTGACTGCTAATTAGGCTGAAATCTGTGGATCATTGTTCAAAGCCAACAGGCCAATAAAGTCCTTGAGACTCACATACAATTAACTACCAAAAAAGCCAGAAGTAGAGCTGTGGCTCAAGTGGTAGAGCACTACCTTTGAGCAAAATAGCTCAGGGACAATTTAAGCCTCAGGACCAGCACCAAAAAAGAATGGTACCATTGGTTTTGGAATGGTAATTTGATAAAGAAACATAATGTGAAATTCAGAGACATTAATATTTATTTCTGTTCAAATAATCTTATAGGAAACAAATATTCCCTAGAATGATATTGTCTATTCCAAATATGAGTTTATTCAAATAATAAAGGCACTTAATAATTAGCTTCCCTTTTCCAGACTCCAAATGGCACAATGTGTTTTTTTCCTCTTTACTAGTTGCAAAATTCTGGGCTTGGAAACATAATCAGAATGTAACAATCATTATTGTCAATAATAATGTTATTAAATCCTAAGAAGTCTTAGCCTTTTATTGAGTGGTCAAAATCACTCCTGGATTCATATTGAGGAGAAATGATACATGCCTACAACATCTATTAAGATGATATCTATTATTATTTCTAATTGTATGTAAAGTCTATTTAAAATAATAAACAATGTTAATTATACTGCATGATAATTTTAATTTTAAGAAAGACAATTTGTGCTACAGGCTGCAAGTTAAATTATAAAGTTGTATCAACTATGGACTTGCATCTTTAAAATTCCTTTAAAACTTTTCAATCATTAAAAGAAAATTACATATGGGAACCGGTGGCTCATGACTATAACCTTAGCTACTCAGGAGGCTAAGATCTGTGGATCATGGTTCAAAGTCAGCCTGGGCAGAAAAAGTCCCCATGAAACTCTTATGTCCAATTATCATTCAAAAACTGGAAGTGGAGGGAGGGGGGCATGAGAGACAAGGCAACAAACAGTACAAGAAATGTATCCAATGCCCAAAGTATGATACTGTAACCTCTCTGTACATCAGTTTGATAATAAAAAATTGAGAAAAAAAAAAGTGGAAGTGGAGCTGTGGCTCAAAGTGGTAGAGTGCTAGCCTTGAGCAAAAGAGCTCAGGGAGAGCTCCTGGGCCCAGAAATCAAGTCATGTAGCCACCCCCTAAAAATGATATTTCATATGAGTTTTTATCCTAAATTTTATTGCATTAATTGAACATGGCAAACAAAGTTTCACGACTTTTTATTATAACATTTAAATTACTAAAGAACAATTGCGACTTGGCTATTCCTACTACTAATTCCAAAAATAGCAAAATTCTGAAAATACTGAAAAGGGATGAATTCTTAGCTCATTAAGTTTTTTGTTTGTTTGTGGTTTGTTTGGTTTTTCGGTTTTGTTTTGTTTTTGTTTTGTTTTGGTTTGGTTTTTGTTTTTTTGCCAGGCCTGGGGCTTGAACTCAGGGCCTGCACAATGTCCCTGGCTTCCTTTTGCTGAAGACTAGCACTCTGCCACTTGAGCCACAGCATCACTTCCAGCTTTTTCTGTTTATGTGGTACTGAGGAATCAAACCCAGGCCTTCATGTATGCTAGGCAAGCACTCTACCACTAAGCCACAATCCCAGCCTTGTTGGTTCTTTGATAGGCTCTTTTTATTGGCTTGATCTCCATCCCACACAATTGTTTCCCAGTACCAAAGTATTTTCAATAATGAAGCAGAAGAATGAAATGCTTCTTAATAAAATTTTTTCATTCTCTGTTAATAGAGATAGGATATTTGTAAATATAAAAGGTTTGAACACACTTCTGAATTGATGATTCATTACCTGTAAAAGATGAAGATTAGATGAAGATTAGATTAGCCATGATATATTTACATCAACAATGTGATAAGGATAAATGGTAAATAAGTACTTTTAATTCGTATAATATTTTAAGATGCTAAAATTAAATTAAAAAACATTAGTGCATACCAAAACCGTCTACTAGCTAGTCCATTGCTTAAATTATATTTCTTCCTAGACTCTTCAGAAGAATTGTGTTAAGTCTTTGGCAAGTGAATAATTTGAAGTCCAGAAAAAATAAGGAGCATATCAACTGGCAAATGGATAATAAAAAGCAATATAGATTTCAAAGCTACAATTTCTGAGTCCTGATAAACTCAAAGCAAATCTCATTTATTTGATATTGAAATTTTAATCTCACTTATCCCTTAAATTTAAGCTGGTCACAATATTTGGAGGTTTTGTATTCATACACATATAAGAAATAAATAATTTGTTCTATCAGAAATATAATATGTTGATGAAGGGGATTCCTGTATTAAATGAACCTATTAGGCTTTAACACACTTTCTCTCTCTCTCTTTCTCTCTCTCTCTCTCTCTCTCTCTCTCTGTGTGTGTGTGTGTGTGTGTGTGTGTGTGTGTGTGTGTGTGTGTATGTATGTGTTGATTCTAGAGCTTAAACTCCGGGACTGGTTGCTTTCTCTGAGTTTTTACTCCAGAGTAGCACTTGAAAAACAGTCCTACGTACCACTTTTTGGTAGTTAATTAGAGATAAGAGTTTCAAAGAGTTTCTTTTTGGGGATGGCTTTGAACCACAGTCCTCTGATCTCATCAGCCTCCTAAGTAGCTAGGACTAGAGGTGTAAGGCACTGGTGCCTGGCTTAGATATTAACTTTAAGTAGCTTACAACATTATCTGTAACTTTGAGAAAAGCTCATGATATATATACTTATATGTATACACACACACATATATATACTTATACACACACACACACACACGCACATATTTGTAGCTTTGTTTCCAGCTGTGGCTGGGTCTAACTCTCCTCCACATGCCTAATATTCTGCGAGGAGTAGTTACTTTATGATTAATGAACAGAATGACAAGAGACCAAGACAAACTACATTAACACAGTTAAAACCTCCATTCACATCAAACCTACTAACTAGCCTATATTCCAAGCAATTCATTCTTTTTTTGCCAGTCCTGGGGCTTGAACTCAGGGCCTGAGTACCTTGGCTTCTTTTGGCTCAAGGCTAGCACTCTACCACTTGAACCACAGTGCCACTTCCGGCTTTTTCTGTTTATGTAGTGCTGAGGAATTGAACCCAGGGCTTCATGCATGCTAGGCAAGCACTCTACCACTAAGCCACATTCCTAGCCCCCCAATCAATTCATATAGTAAATGTCCAAGTCCATAGGGCAAAAAAGAAAAAGTACATTTATTCTTTTGATAGGCGGGACCAAGTTTCACAGCAAATGGAATGTGTGCAGAATTCAGATAAAAAGAAAGATTAGGAATAATAATTGAATCTTCTCAACTCCTCCTCAGTAACAGGAAATATAGCTGTGTTTTGCTAAATGAAATGGTTCCAAGCAACTTTATTTTCAAGAACTGCATATTTACATGTTGTGATGTGCATGTCTACTCTCATTTATTGTGCCGTGGCATATTATTTACAGGCTCATGGAAAAAAAATCACATTAGGAAAATATGGTTGCTTTTAGAGCATTAAAATTTAAATACATACATAGGATGAAGCTCTGACAGCATTAATTATTCATTTCATCAATGCTGCTGTTTTGTTTATGATATTTCAAGAAATGAAAATCTTACAGAAGCCAAGAGATGGTGTGAGTAGATATATGAGTTTTAATTTTGTTGTTTCATATTTCCTTTGCTAAATAGGGCATGCAGTTTACTGGACAGTGCATAAAGCACAGCTCTCCCTATTGGAACCAAGTTGGCAGGCAATTGGTTTTAATCCTTTCTAGAGATTGCTTGTGCATTACCATACATTTCAACTCTGATCCTCTAATGGTCTTCTGTTATGCTGTGATTACATGGATGAACTACAAAGAGATCATCTGACTAAATTGTCAAGTTAAGGGCACAGTATCTGTGCAAAGGAAAAATGCTTCAATTCAGAATAAAATACACTGGTGATTTAAAATGATGTTTGACACTTTAAAAAGAATACAAATATGCTACTTAAAAAATTCTGCCCATGAAAGTGCTCTCAGGTAATTTTCTGCATATTGACAATCACCGCAGAATGGCAAGAGTCGGCATGGATTTGAGTACAGAAATATCTTGGCACTCCTATAGCTTGTAATTTTAAAGTTAGGAAATATAGAGAGGTACATCATACTGCCAATGGGAGCTGTTGGATTTTTGCATAGTATTTCCTTGGCTCTCTATTAACAAGGAAACCTTGTCTATTATAAGCTTACCTTGAAACTCCTGTATTTATTGGCTCAATACAATACATTATTTCCTTCAGTACTGCTATCCATGTAATAACAAAGATAATTTTTGCCAGGCACAGTTTTTTTCAATGATGAACGCAAACAGTTGAGTTTGCAAAGGACTAGATACAAGGAAAGCTCTATTTTAGAGCAGCCAAATTTCTAAGAAGTATTTCTCCATTGTGCCTACATATACTAATCTGTAAGACATTGTCACTAGTGGCTTTTCTATGCAGTCTGTGTCTTCCTGTGTTACCGGTATAGAATGAGTTTAATATGTAGACATAGTGCAGTTTTATATTAGTCTCACCATGTTCATTTTATCCAGCAAGATAATGTAATTCTACATATAAACAAAACTCAATACAAACTTATGCTTTTTTACATATCTATTCTATTGGACGCACTTAAACATTTAGGGCTTCCAAAGTCGATAAGCAACTCTCAATCAGTCACCTAATTCGATTACAGATACTTTAAACTTTCTTAAGCAAGAATATAACGCTAATCCTCCATGTCTCATAACTGTCGACATGAATTTGAAGTATCTATATGGAGGTTCTTTTATTAGGTCTAAATCCAGGGAAAGAAGTGGTTGTGTTAGTCAGCTTTTCATTATTGTGACAAAGTGCCTAAGATAATCAACTAAGAGGGAGGAAACATTAATTTTTTCTCACAGTTTTGGAAATTTCAGTCAATATTTGGTTAGCCTTGTTGTTTTGGGGCCTATGACAGGGTAAGAGGAAGCTGCTTACCTCAGTTGCAGCGACGAAGCAAAGACAGAAAGATGAGGGGCCAATGTTACAATAACCCCCTCATGACCATAAGACCACCAACTCTAAACAATCTTTCATACCACTACAGGTTGGAAACCAAGCCTTTAACTCATGGGCCTTTTAAGAGATGCTTTGTAAATGCCTAACAACGGTGAATCACAGATATCCAAAGAAATCTCTTTCCTCACCGCTGTTTTGACTTATTTTTGAATGGAATGTCCTCACACGATTTTCTTTATTGCCTCACCTGAAGCCACTACTATAAATCTTAGCAAATCTACAAATGGTATAAATAGACATCATGTGTCTTACAATGTGATGGAATGAAGTATTATAGCACAGGTTTAGGCTAGTCAAAGCAGAGGATCACAAGAGCCCGATAGCTATACCCTTATGAACACATAAGATGATGCTAAGTGAAATGAACTCCATGTTATGGAAACAAGTGATATATCACAGTTGTAATTACTTTCAACATGCCATGTGAAACCGTAGCATCTATTATTGATGATCCTCTTGTATGCCCTTCCTGTGGTTGTACCTGCACTATCTCTGTATCTTATCTGAGTACATTGAAAACCGTGTATACAGGTATTAGAACTAAGAAACTGAAAGGGAATACCAAAATTGAGAGACACAGGGTAAAAAGACAAATGACTACAAAAGCAATACTTGCAAACCTATTTGGTGTATATCTACTGAACAACTCATGGAGGAAAGGGAAAAGGGGAGGGGAGGGGGGAATGAGGGAGGAGGTAACAAACAGTACAAGAAATGTATCCAATGCCTAATGTATGAAAATGTATCCTCTCTGTACATCAGTTTGACAATAAATTTTTTTTAAATGTACCTAAATCAAATCAGCCTCTAGGTTAGAGTACTGAAAATATATGGCATAGAAAAACAAGTTCAATGATACTACTAGAAAGCGCAGGACTAAGAAAAATTTATGAAGTCTTATAAGACAAATGACCCAGTTTCTTAAAAAAATCCTTAAGAAAGGACTGGGGATGTGGACTCAAAGAGCTTGTAGAATGAAGGGACTTTAATGGACAAATAAGACAAACCTGACAAGTAGAACTGGTTTGAAACAAGTTTAAAAAGAGTTGACAACAGAAATTAACTGTAGAAATCATCTTTAGGAGAATGAGTATATTTGAATATTGTTTCAATACTAGATGGCCTTAAAATGACTATAAATTCTGATATAAAAGCATAATTTTCATGCTAAATATTAATGTGTATTTATAATTTATATAGGCATAATAAAATAAATTTCTTTAAAGCTTCTTTTAATTTTTATACCTCCTAACATTTAAAAGTACAATTAATTCTAAGTCTAGTTATAATGTGATAATTTCTTTAGATTTGTATATACTTATGTTCTCTATAATAAGTTTTTATTGTTGTTTGGGGTTGTTGTTGTTGTTTTTGTCAGGTGTAGTGCTTGAACTCAGGGCCTGGGGCCTGTCTCTGAGTTTTTTCACTCAAGGGTAGAGCTCTAGCAGTTTGAGGCAGAGCTTCACTTTGAGTTTTCAGTTTGTTACTTAGAGCTAGGACTCTCACAGACTTTTTCGTGCCCAGGCTGGCTTTGAACCATGATCCTCAGAGCTCAGCCTCCGGTATAGCTGGATAACAGGCATGAGCCAACGAACGGCACCTAGCTATATTAGGTTTTAACTTCAGTTTTTATCTTTTTAGTGTTTTCTTGTTATTTCTCATTTTTCTGATTCTCTCATAAGGTGGGGATCTGTGTATTTAAGAGTTCCGCAAGAAAGGTTGCCCATTGGTTACATGGAATTACCCAAGCAGGATGATACTTAGCTGGGTGTTCAGCAGCAGTTCCTCAACAGATTTGATGTTAATTACATCTTATGAGCTCTTTCATTTCTTCGTAAAATCTTTTTTTTTTTTGGGGGGGGGGGCAGTCCTGGGCCTTGGGCTCAGGGCCTGAGCACCGTCTCTGGCTTCTTCCCACTCAAGGCTAGCACTCTACCACCTGAGCCACAGCGCCCCTTCTGGGCGTTTTTTATATATGTGGTGCTGGGGAATCAAACCGAGAGCTTCATGTGTAGGAGGCAAGCACTCTTGCCACTAGGCCATATTCCCAGCCCCTTCCTTCGTAAAATCTTTATCATTACATATCCATTTATGAATTTGAGGCTATTTAAATCATTTGACTTTGATTTTTGAGGGATTAGGAAATGATAGGTCATGTTGATTTATACTGGCAGCCTAAAGTGTGCACCTGGACAGGAAATGAGACTCTACCTTGAAGTAACCAGTACAAAAATAGACTGGAGGTATGTCTGAGCAGTATGGGTTCCTGCTTTACAAGCATAAGGTTCTGAGTCCAAATGGCAGTAACACATACAACAAAAACTACATTAGAGTTAACCAAACAGGACTTTTACATAATAGTTTGCCATTGCTGGCTACTCTTCTGAATTTTTTAAGTATAGTTTAAAGATAAATGATGATGTGTAAATCATTGAACAGATTTGTGGGATATATATATATAGGAAATGAACAATTTGGATTATATCATAATTTAAAATGTCAGTGCATCAAAGGAAACAACATAATAAAAAAGCAATCTATGGAATGGAAGAAACTATTTGCAAATCTGATAAGGATGACTCTCTAGAATAGATAATGAACTCCAAAAAAGTCAATAACAAAAAGCAACCTTACTTTTTAAAATCAGCAAAGGACTTTGACAGACATTTCTCTAAACATATATAACTGGTCAAAAAGTTAATTAAAAGATTCTTAATATCACTAAGTTTTAGAGAAATACGAATCAAAACCATAATCAGATATCACTTAACATTCTTTAGGATAGCACCTTTCAAGGATACTGACAAATTAAAATGCATACGCAATGTTAGTGAGAATATAAAATACTATAGACTGTTTAGAGAACAGGTAGCAGGATCCTCACAAAATGAAAGTTAGGATTACCATATGTTTCAACAACTCCAATTCTTGGAATATTCATGGAAAGAAGGGAACACATTTATGGCAACATTATCCACAATAACAAAATATGGAAGCAACCCATCTATCTACCATCAGATAGTATGTTGTTTACATTATTAGTAGTTGTATTATTCAGCCTTAAAAAATAAAGGAATACTAACAGATTTATGTTACAACTTGGACAAACATAGAAGACATATGTTAAGCAAAACAAACAATTCCAAAAAGACCAACCTTATATATTTCCACTTAATGAGATATCTATGGAGTCAAATTTATACATACAAAAAATCACAATGGTGATTGACAGGAAAGTTGGAAGTTAATGTTTAATGAGTATGGGGCTTCAGATTTGCAAGATGAAAAGAAGTTCTTAATCAGCCAAATAAGGAAAAGGTCTTGAGTTCAAACCCCAGTACCACCAGATAAAAGTAGAGGTACTGGTAACAGTGTTAGTATTCTTAATACTAATGAGTTAAAGCATAGAAGTGATTATGATAGTGCATTTTATGCTCTTTATATTTACCAAAATTATTTAAACTATTATTATCTTTATCATCAGGTATAAACTATAAGATATATGATATATTAACTATCAATATTATACCTGTAGTTACTATTGTACATCATGTATTATAAATATGTAACTATATAAAACAGTTACTTTATGAAATATCATTTAGGTTACATTAAGGAAAGTTTAAATTAAAGGTTAAATAATTAATTTTTTTTTTTTTTTTTTTGGCCAGTCCTGGGCCTTGGACTCCGGGCCTGAGTCACTGTCCCTGGCTTCTTCCGGCTCAAGGCTAGCACTCTGCCACTTGAGCCACAGCGCCGCTTCTGACCTTTTTCTGTATATGTGGTGCTGGGGAATCGAACCTAGGGCCTCGTGTATCCGAGGCAGGCACTCTTGCCACTAGGCTATATCCCCAGCCCCTAAATAATTAATTTTAAGGCAGATCATAAAGATAATAAGCTTATAAGAAAGCAGAAGTTTCCTATAATGGCAGTAATTCTAAAAAATTCCGAGTGAAAATCATGCAGAAAAACAGTTCTGAAGACAATTGCCAATTAAATCTTAACCATGTTATTAATTTTATTTTGATTCAATATTGGGACAATCTCTTTTTTTAAGTGAGATGTTTATTATATCTGAAAACATTCTAATGCCAACATGAAGGCTGGTTATACTGACTAAAAAGCTTACTCCCTGGTAAGAAGTTCATTTATACCAGCACCACCAGAAAGAAATGATATTGTGAATATAAGAAGTTTAAGAAAGTCAAGAAAACAGTAAAGTTGATGCTCATAAATCCTTGTCAAAGAGAAATATAGTATTCTTAAAAAACAAAGTGTTTTTCAAATTCATGTTGAAACTAATACAGTATTAGTGGCTTCTGCTCTTTTGCCTGACTGTAAAATAAGATATTTACATATAAAGTGACATATGGATACTACTGTTCTGAGTCCTACTAGTTTTGTCACACTATACACAACAGCCAAACTTCTGCTTAGTTTGGTGTCCTGAATTAAGCATATAAAAACGTTTAAGAGTTGTGACAGGGGCTGGGAGTGTGGCTTAGCGGTAGAGTGCTTGCCTGGCATGCATGAAGCCCAGGGTTCGACTCCTCAGTATCACATAAACAGAAAAAGCCAGAGTGGTGATGTGGTGTGGCTCAAGTGGTAGAGTGCTAGCCTTGAGTAAACAGAATCCAGGGACAGTGCTCAGGCCCTGAGTCCCAAGCTCTAGGACTGGCAAAAACAATAAAAATAAATAAAAGAGTTATGACAGGAAATTAAAAGTGCTCTCTGACCAACCACAATTCTTTCTTAGACATTCTGTGGCCTGCCATAAAAATATTTAAGTTGTACCACCAGAAGTCCGAATCTTCTTGGATGTTCACTGTAGCCAAACGAAGTTGTAGGTGAGATGTTGCTGTATTCATAAATCACTGCCAGAAAAATTTACTCAGTTCCTCTTGAGAGCTACCCTTATCTTATTCTGTAGTTCAGGAATGGAGGTAGCAAAAGTTCAACAAGGCAATATTTATGTACTGCCATGTCAAAGACTATAGTTGATGCTCAGAGTTGGGTTTCTTGCACCTTCTTTTTGTGAAGTACAGAAGAAACATCTACTTCTTTTTGCATTTTATGTGCTGAAAGGAGACCGGGGGCCTTTGAGAAGAATTTGATCTGCTGTTTGACTTCTTTTTTGTCATGTATGTGGAACTATTATACTAGAGTATACTGAATGCATAAGCATGTCATATACTTTGAATATTTCACTAAATAATGTAGTTTCTATCACATGAAAAACTTTACATTTTATCAACTTTCTGTAACAACATAGATTTATTTAGGGGCAGAGTTAATCCTGAAGCCAACTCCATAATCTCAATCTTTAGCATATATATATATATATGTATGTATGTATTTAAATAACAATTTGTTTTATGATCTTCGAAAAATCAAGATCAGATTTCCAAGTTCCAGCTTTATCATTTCTAAAATTTAAAGAAGTTTACAAAAAACTGAAAATTCTATTGTATAACATTTGTCCTATTTCCTTACTCTCATTCCTATAAGAAATCAGAGTAATTTTTAATATATCCTATTATTTAGATTAAAACTAGCCAAAAGATTTTGGATACATGAAATTTAATTTTTATTTCTTCAATATCTATTCACAGAGTCCAGCACAATATATGGTAAAGTCAATTACACAATTAAAAAGCAGCAATAAGATCAACTCAGAGTGAGATTTCTAGGATATGTGTGTAATTATCCAAAGCCTTAAGCAGTTCGGAGAAACTGTTAAAATAATGACAAAAACACTGTACCACACAAATCCATTGACCTGTGCTAATCATCTATGTACACACATAGATAGAGCTAACTTGGATTGACCTATATTGGCACAATGTTTTCTTTGCCCATTTCAATTATATAGTTCCCTCTATGTGGTTCTCTAATATAGGTTCCTGTTCTTCGCTCATTGCTTTATCAATTCTAGACATATGTGTTGAAACTGATGAAAAT